>NC_054537.1:3957287-4082287 GCF_017654505.1 Polyodon spathula | reverse complement strand
ACAGGTTTTGGAATGGTGAAGACGCTGATGTGCAGTTTAATAATGAAACAGACAGAAAATAAAAGGTTTGTAACAAAACAGCACACGGCACGTGAGGCCAAAATAAATAGACAAACAAAACGAATAGACACTGATAAAAACAGGGTAGACGAAAGCTACACAAAACAATTGATATTTATAATTACTCTTCTCTCTCTCTCTCTCTCTCTCTCTCTCTCTCTCTCTCTCTCTCTCTCTCCCTCACCCATTCTCCACTCCCGAACACACAACCCCGAGTGAGTGAAAACATGCTGCTTTTATGCAGCTATATCGAGACTCGACCTCTAATCAATCATTCAATTGGAGTCACGGTACAACTGCACATGAATTAATAATGTGCAATTCCCCATGCTCACATATTACATTTTACTTGCACGTGAAGTGCTGTGGAATCCTCGTGCCTAAATACAAATATACATTTTAAACACTCGTGTTACACAGACCTGTTTATATCCCATGTACCAATGATTATACACCAACATTTAACACACCACACGCAACATATAACAGAAAATATACACAGGGGCGGGCACTTTCTCACAGTGAAGAAAAAAAAAAAAAAAAAAAAAAAAAAGCTAATACGAGAATGAATACACCTTCGTAAGAATGAATAAATGCTTAATGTTTGTTAATGCTAATTTGAGTAACAATGGCTTTGAAGTGGACAATTGTGGAGTTGAATGAAACACCTTACATTCACTGTGCTGGTTCAGTTGGAATTCAGGCCTCTATTGTGTGCTTTCTTGCTATTCTCCTAAATGAATCCCTACCTACCTAATCTACTTAAACATGTTCCTATGTGTTGGTTCACTCGTGCTGGATGTACTCACGCTGACAAGGCTTTTGGGTTGTAAACACAGCATTGAATAGCACAGAACAAAGACTGGCTTTCCAGACCCTTTTTAAAGGCAGGTTACCAGGGAGGAAAGTCTGACCTCCAAGCCCTGCCATTTTCAGCATACACTTTGTAACTACAAAATGATTTATTTTTATTTTTACACCATAAGAACTGTAATTATATATATATATATATATATATATATATATATATATATATATATATATATATATATATATATATACACACACAGCTCTGGAAAAAATTAAGAGACCACTGCAAAATTATCAGTTTCTCTGGTTTTACTATTTATAGGTATGTGTTTGGGTAAAATGAACATTTTTGTTTTATTCTATAAACTACTGACAACATTCCTCCCAAATTCCAAATAAAAATATTGTCATTTAGAGCATTTATTTGCAGAAAATGACAACTGGTCAAAATAACAAAAAAGATGCAGTGTTGTCAGACCTCGAATAATGCAAAGAAGATAAGAACATAAGAACATAAGAAAGTTTACAAACGAGAGGAGGCCATTCGGCCCATCTTGCTCGTTTGGTTGTTAGTAGCTTATTGATCCCAAAATCTCATCAAGCAGCTTCTTGAAGGATCCCAGGGTGTCAGCTTCAACAACATTACTGGGGAGTTGATTCCAGACCCTCACAATTCTCTGTGTAAAAAAGTGTCTCCTATTTTCTGTTCTGAATGCCCCTTTTTCTAAACTCCATTTGTGACCCCTGGTCCTTGTTTCTTTTTTCAGGCTGAAAAAGTCCCTTGGGTCGACACTGTCAATACCTTTTAGAATTTTGAATGCTTGAATTAGGTCGCCACGTAGTCTTCTTTGTTCAAGACTGAACAGATTCAATTCTTTCAGTCTGTCTGCATATGACATGCCTTTTAAGCCCGGAATAATTCTGGTCGCTCTTCTTTGCACTCTTTCTAGAGCAGCAATATCTTTTTTATAGCGAGGTGACCAGAACTGCACACAATATTCAAGATGAGGTCTTACTAGTGAATTGTACAGTTTTAACATTACTTCCCTTGATTTAAATTCAACACTTTTCACAATGTATCCGAGCATCTTGTTAGCCTTTTTTATAGCTTCCCCACATTGTCTAGATGAAGACATTTCTGAGTCAACAAAAACTCCTAGGTCTTTTTCATAGATTCCTTCTCCAATTTCAATATCTCCCATATGATATTTATAATGTACATTTTTATTTCCTGCGTGCAGTACCTTACACTTTTCTCTATTAAATGTCATTTGCCATGTGTCTGCCCAGTTCTGAATCTTGTCTAGATCATTTTTAATGACCTTTGCTGCTGCAACAGTGTTTGCCACTCCTCCTACTTTTGTGTCGTCTGCAAATCTAACAAGTTTGCTTACTATACCAGAATCTAAATCATTAATGTAGATTAGGAATAGCAGAGGACCTAATACTGATCCCTGTGGTACACCGCTGGTTACCACACTCCATTCTGAGGTTTTTCCTCTAATCAGTACTTTCTGTTTTCTACATGTTAACCACTCCCTAATCCATGTACATGCGTTTCCTTGAATCCCAACTAAGCTCAGATTCATTTTTAAACAACACAATACTAATGTTTTAACTTAAGAAGAGTTCAATCAGCTCGGCTTTGTTTGATGGCTTGTGAACATCCATCTTCCTCTTGATCACATTCCAGAGGCTTGATTCATGCCAAAGCTGCCCGATTCCAGCCTTGCTGAAGCACCCCCAGATCATCGCCGATCCTCCACCACATTTCACCGTGGGTGAGAGACACTGTGGTTTGTAGGCCTCTCCAGGTCTCTGTCTGACCATTAGACGACCAGGTGTTGGGCAAAGCTGAAAATTGGACTCATCTGGGGGTGCTTCAGCAAGGCTGGAATCGGGCAGATTTGTCTTTGTGAAGGGCGCATGAATCAAACCAAGTACAAGGTTGTCCTGGAAGAAAACTTGCTTCCTTCTGCTCTGACAATGTTCCCCAACTCTGAGGATTGTTTTTTCCAGCAGGACAATGCTCCATGCCACACAGCCAGGTCAATCAAGGTGTGGATGGAGGACCACCAGATCAAGACCCTGTCATGGCCAGCCCAATCTCCAGACCTGAACCCCATTGAAAACCTCTGGAATGTGATCAAGAGGAAGATGGATTGTCTCAAACAAAGACGAGCTGCTTGAATTTTTGCGCCAGGAGTGGCATAAAGTCACCCAGTATCAATGTGAAAGACTGGTGGAGATCATGCCAAGACGCATGAAAGCTGTGCTTGAAAATCAGGATTATCCCACCAAATATTGATTTCTGAACTCTTCCTAAGTTAAAACATTAGTATTGTGTTGTTTAAAAATGAATATCAACTTATTTTCTTGGCATTATTCGAGGTCTTACTACACTGCATCTTTTTTTTTGAGCTGTATATACAACCTTGTACTTGGCTTGATTCATGCGCCCTTCACAAAGACAAATCTGCCCGATTCCAGCCTTGCTGAAGCACCCCCAAATGAGTCAAATTTTCAGCTTTGCCGAATATCTGGTCGTCTAATGGTTAGACGGAGACCTGGAGAGGCCTACAAACCACAGTGTCTCGCACCTACTGTGAAATGTGGTGGAGGATCGGTGATGATCTGGGGGTGCTTCAGCAAGGCTGGAATCGGGCAGCTTTGGCATGAATCAAGCCAAGCACAAGGTTGTCCTGGAAGAAAACTTGCTTCCTTCTGCTCTGACAATGTTCCCCAACTCTGAGGATTGGTTTTTCCAGCAGGACAATGCTCCATGCCACACAGCCAGGTCAATCAAGGTGTGGATGGAGGACCACCAGATCAAGACCCTGTCATGGCCAGCCCAATCTCCAGACCTGAACCCCATTGAAAACCTCTGGAATGTGATCAAGAGGAAGATGGATTGTCACAAGCCATCAAACAAAGACGAGCTGCTTGAATTTTTGCACCAGGAGTGGCATAAAGTCACCCAACATCAATGTGAAAGACTGGTGGAGAGCATGCCAAGACACATGAAGGCTGTGCTTGAAAATCAGGGTTATTCCACCAAATATTTCTGAACTCTTCCTAAGTTAAAACATTAGTATTGTGTTGTTTATAAATTAATCTGAACTTATTTTCTTTGCATTATTCGAGGTCTGACAACACTGCATCTTTTTTGTTATTTTGACCAGTTGTCATTTTCTGCAAATAAATGCTCTAAATGACAATATTTTTATTTGGAATTTGGGAGAAATGTTGTCAGTAGTCTATAGAATAAAACAAAAATATTCATTTTACCCAAACACATACCTATAAATAGTAAAACCAGAGAAACTGATAATTTTGCAGTGGTCTCAATTTATTTACAGTATAATCGTAAATCTCGAAAAACTACTCACTTCTAAATCTTTTATAGTCATTTTTGTATTACTTTAGTATAAATACATGTTAATTTGGATTCATATGTTGTTTTTTTCTGACTTTATGTCACATTTGCCCGTTTTCTCATTGGAAATAGTGATATTTTGAAATATAACTGTCCTGGTCACAAAAGCAAAGTTTGTGGGGAATAATAGCCATTTTCTATACTTTTGAGGCATAAGCAATTAGGAAATAACACTTACTACCCAGGAACAAAAATTGTGTTACATGGTGCTATCAGTGCAATTATTTTAAAAGTGCTATATATTGACTCTCTATACTGTAATACAATAGTAATAACATCTCTCTTGACAGAAGCATGCAGGTGTATTTCTTTGCTTAAAACATGATTCTAAACCAGCTGGCCAGCCTCATTTTTAATACAGCAAGATGAGTCTTCTACCTTCTCCATCATCTCCCTCCTCTGTGTCTGTGCTTTGAATGCTATTCAAAAGGAAACCTAAAGCTAAAATCTGCGCAAGGAAGAGATTCAATCAACAGGAGACCTTGCAGACACCATTACCTGGAGGTCACACTGTGGTTCTTATTTGTAGAGCTTGGCTTGCTGTTTCTTCTGTGAAACTGGATGTTTGAGAACGATTCTCCAGCTTTAAAAAGGTTAGACATGTAAACCAGTGCCAAGGTAGGATTAAAGCTGCCAATTCCACTGCGAACTGTGAAGTTTTTAATGAGCTCTTTTCCTTATTTAAAGCATCCCAAATGATGTACCTGGCTCAAACTGCGAAAAATAATCAATTGTCCAGACTGACTGGGGACATGGTATTGCTGGTAACTACACCAATTAAATGTGCTTTTCATGTTTATACTTGCAGTGGAAGGGTTGAAGAGCATAGACAGCAGCGCTTTACCAGGCAAACTGAAACTCTGGTGCTTTCAGTTTGGTCTACTTCCAAGACTGCTGTGGCTACTGACTGTGTACGAGGTTTCCTTGACAACAGTTGAGAAGCTGGAAGCTTTAATTAGTTCATACGTCAGGAAATGGTTGAGAGTTCCACGCTGCCTCAGCATGGTGGGACTTTATGGTAAAGGAATACTGCAGCTACCAATCTCTGCTCTAACCGAGGAGTTTAAGTGTGCCAAAGTCCGACTGGAAATGACATTAGTAGATTCATGTGACAAATGCATAAGGGAGGCAGCACCTGTGATGAAAACTGGAAGAAAATGAACGGCAAAGAAAGCTGTGGAAGATGCTAAGGATGCCCTTCGAATCGGAGATATTATGGGGCAAGCTTAGCATGGAAAAGGAGGTTTTGGTCTCAGTTCAGCTCCTCCTACATGGCACAAGGCAACCCCGGCTCAATGGAGGAAGCTGGTAGTCAATGAGGTGCAAAAGCAGAGGATCAATTGTGTAAAGGCCATTTCCCAGTCCAAGCAGGGAGAATGGATGAGATGGGAGAGTGTGGAACAACGCAGGATCGGCTGGCAAGACCTATGGACAATGGAACAGAGCAGGATCAGTTTCCTCATCAGATCAACATATAATGTTCTCCCATCACTACAAAACCTAAACCTCTGGGTGGGTGAGGATCCCTCATGTCCTTTGTGTTCATCACCTGCAACATTAAGGCACATTTTGACAGGATGTAAGGTGGGTCTTAGCCAAGGACGGTTTAATTGGCGCCATGACCAGGTGCTGCGATGTTTGGCTTTAGCATTGGAAGACAAGTGTAACCTGACCAATGAGTTGCCACCAGTTCCATCAAAGCATTACACACAAAAGACAATATTTCTCCATCCAGGAGAGCAACCATCAAGAAAAGTTGTTAAAACCAAGCCTTGCCCAGGACAACTGGAAGATGCTAGAGACTGGAAGATGCTGACAGATGTTGGTCAACAGCTTATTTTTCCAACTTATTTTTGCCACCACTAACCTTCTACCAGACATTGTCTTGTGGTCTGGATCAGCACGTCTTGTTCATCTGGTAGAGTTAGCAGTGCCATGGGAAGATGCTGTGGATGAGGCGTATGAGAGGAAGAAACTTCGGTATGCTCAACTAGCTGCTGAAGCGGAACAGCGAGGATGGAGAGTCCGAGTTTACCCAGTGGAGGTGGGTTGTGGAGAATTTGTAGCACACTCTACAACCCGGTTTCTCAGAGATGTCGGGTTCAGTGGCCAAGAGTTGCATCGCACAGTGAAGAACTTATCTGAGGTAGCAGAAAGGAGCAGCAACTGGCTATGGTTGAGACGGAAAGATTCTGGATAGGGATCTCAAGCGCAATAGAAATAAAGCAACGCTGATGTACAGGTAAGTAAGCTGGGCTGAGCTGAGTGGGGGATGGAGGGGTGATGCTGGGACACCAGAATCACTGTTGAGCCCTCTTGAGGTGTCGTGGGCTAGTCAACAAAACACCAAGGATAGAAGGTGCCCACTTGAAGACCCCAGAGATGTACCCTACTTAGCTCAATCCAGACGGTTGTTATGCAGACCGCATTGGGTTGATCCCCGGAGCCAGCGTCGAAGCCATTGTGTGTGATGCGTTGGGTAGCAAAAATAAGCTGATCCCTGGAGCCAGCATTACACTTCAGCAAGCAACACCTGACAGAAGGATATTTACATCATCAAATGGGAAACAACGCAAATGGATGGAGATGCAGATGGATCACATTAGTTTACTGCAAAGCTACATCTTAGTTGGTGCTTATCTTGGTGAGAGCCGAGTTCAAATCAGCATGAAGTTCAACATCTACTCTCATGTAATGGAAATCATCACACTAATTGAAAAAGTGCAAGAGACAAGAAGAGAAACACCGTTGTTTAAATCTGGTGATTCAATGATAAGTAATACAGATCAATTTCCATATTGCATATTATGGCCACATAAAATAATTACAAAATATAAAAGCACCCCATAGGCTTCTAAAACACTGTTTGTTTTTAAGCAGTGGGATAGTCAGATTTGCACTCTACTGAGATCTGATGGAGGGCGTTACAGGACATTGAAGGCTTGCATTTGCTGTAGAGTTCTCAAGCACACTTTCTTTTTTACTATAGTTAGTGTAGCAATTACCTGCCCCCCAACACTTTGGCCCCTATGAGAAATATTATATTTATCCTGTGCTCTTATTTGCTATGTTTCCTGGGAGCTGTGTAGGGGCAGGTTAATTGTTACAGATTGGTGCACAAGGTGTACTTTGAGAGAATACATATCCATGTGTTAATTTGTAAACACAAAGGTACCAGCTCTTATCATTAAGGAAGAGGGATAGCATTTGTGCTTCTAGACCTAATGTACTGCCCTTGATTCACAGTAGCTCCCATACATGCTTCACGTTCTCATCTGTTTGGGGATCAGGGTTTTGTGCCTTCTTGTTTGAATAATACCAGTGGCAGGCCAACTAATCTAAAGAACAGGAGCGCTAGTTTTTCAGCATTTGGTGTGTAAGAAACTAGTAATTTTTTTCCTCATACACGTTGCATCCTAAAAAATATCTTTACAATACACTTGTTGTTCAATTCATGGTCCGGGAAAGCATTTATTTTATTGGACATGTTACGGTTCGTCATTTGACAGCTGTGTATAATGCTCGCCTGTCAGACACAAAGGAACCGGATCTGGGATCCAAAATTAACCCCCTGCAAAAGAGCCCTTGCAGGAGTCTTGTAACCCATAGCATGTTATACAACTTTGGTGAGGCCAATGTTGAATTTTTAAAAATCCACCAGGATGTGATGATTGAACCAGAAAATGATACACAACGTGAAATTAAACAACAAGGAACATACACTAGTTAAGAGAACTGTGGTATCTCAGACCCATGCTAAGTTGTTCTTTCAGATGGTTGCTAAAAATCAATCACAGGCCAGTTTAGTTGCTCTTGAAACATTAGCACGTTTGTTGATTTAGTATTTCCGGTATTTATTTTGTACTTCTATAACACTTGTTAATGACAAAAATATGCAATAGAGATTGGAAGTACTCTCATTAAAGTTGAGTTTTCAATCCCTTCCAGAACATCTACCCAGTATCATTGGCTCTGGTGCTACTGCGGGCTAGGGAGCTTAAAACCAGCAGGGGGTGTTCCTCCTCATCACGCTGCAGTGGACCCTGCTGGCCAGATGTCTGGTGAACTCAAGCACACCTGCAGGGCTGGCCTTTATCCTCCAGAGGCCGGTCGCTCGCTAACATCTGCTCGAGTTCCTTGGCGTAAGAGGAAGCTGGTTTGGTTGTGGGATTGGAGGACACCCACCGAACCTTCAGTTCTCCTGAGCAGTGTGGGGAATTGTTGGAAACATAATTGGACATTCTAAATTGATGAGAGAATCAGGCAGAAGACAAAAGGACATTCCAAACATCCACTGTATAATAAGGATGAGATTGCAGCCTTTGGTGGAATAAAATGGAGATGACATTAACACCTACACCAGTGCCTTTCTCAACATTAGGGGGGTATGATAATACTGATAATAATAATAGCCTTTCACATGAAGGGGGGGCTGTCTAATGCTTATTTGTGTGAAAAATTCTTTGTGTACTATGTCACTTAGCTATTACCTAAATTACAGAGTTTGCATTCATTTTAACAAACGCTGGTCAGAATCAAATCAATTGTCCAATTTGTTCGAGTCCGGGCTATTCCTTTGCCGACCGAGGACGGGAGCTCCCAGGGGGAAGCGTACAATTGGCCGAGCATTGCCCAGGGGGAGGGAGGGTTAGGTCAGCCAGAGTGTCCTCGGCTCACCACACACCAGGGACCCCTGTGGTCTGGCCATGCGCCTGAGGGCTTGCCTGCAAGCTGCCCAGGGCTGCGTTGTCCTCCGACATTGTAACTCTGGGTGGCCATGTGGGTACTGGTCTACTCGCTGCCTCCTGGCAGCCTGAGCTCACAGCATGAAGGTCTTCATGGGTCTCTTAACGTACAGAGGCTTGTCAAGCATGGGTACCAGTGTCACCGACATTGCCTCCCTAGGGTTATAACCAGACAGTCTGGGGATCTGAGTATCGGACCCAGGTCCAGACGGGCATGGGGACCCTGCAGAACCCTCTGACATGCTTTACAGAGACCTCTCCTTCTCTTCTCCCATCTTCGTGGAAGGATGCACTGGATTCATACATAAAGGCGTGTAGAAAAAAAGTACATCAAAGTCTGGCTGAAACTGTCAACCCCAGAGCCTGATCTGGATATATACACACAAAAAAATAAGCGTTAAAATAGATTTATTACAGCAAAGACAGCAGAAATGTCCTTTGCTGCCAAGTTATCTTCAAAAAAGGTGAAATGTTTGCAAACAGTATTATAGAGCTGCCTGTGCCTTTTCTCAATTGTCTTGAGTTTCAACCAGATTTTTAATTACATTGTGCAGCCAGAAGGAAATTTGAAACCAGACCAACCACTTTTCTGAGACACAACACATGAATTAGAAAATACCCTGAGCATCAAAAGAAACGTATCACTTACCTTTGAGCATGAAAAGAAACTTATCACTTATGTTTGATCATCAAAAGAAACCTACTAATATTTTAACATCATTTCAACATCTGCTGCTATTAAAACACAACAAAGGGGTGCCATGGCACAATTTCTCAAGCACTTTATTATGAATTGATTTTTTAAAGTCCCCAAGTTCTTTAACATTTTTATATAATAAAGTAGAACTTATTACAAAGGAGAATACAAAGTTGAAAAGAACTTTACTTGATCTGCAATATTGCAGTACTCAGGACAATCTGATGGGGGACTGAGGAAGATAGTGAACTGAAGCTGTAGTTAAGGATTTTATGTTAAAGCTGAAGCTGTCTATCGATCGATCGATCATGATAAAAACACTGGGCTAGAACTCAAAGGCGATGGCTTTGCCATGAGCGATCACTTTCCTAAGGAGACTTTGAAAAGAGGCAGAAGCACGTATCCTGTGATGAATAAAACAAGAGGAATGTATGTTTGACGCTTGTTGTTGAGACTACAGTCCATATTGAAGAGCAGTTCAGTTTAGTTTCTACTCCTAAATTCACCACCATTGGGTGTTTGATAGTTTATTGATGATATTTGAAAATATCGCCACAGGTGTGTCAGTAACATCCACTCCTCACCAAACCAGTACGTTCAATATTAGAGCTAAAGGCTGATGGCTATGACAAATATCAACAGTACGTACATGACAAGAAAAATATAAGAAAATAAGCAATTCATAGTTTCATGAAAAGTAGATAAGTTAAATAAGGTGTTAGTATCATGGTAATGTAGAGGATATTTATTTAGTCATCTAGGGTATTAATCCCTACTAATTTTGTTTTAACTTGTATCCAATTATTGTCGCCAAATGGAAATAATTGCAATGGGAATACACAATGGACTCTATAGAGTAATATCAATTGAGTTCAGATCCATCAATTTAACATCGATACAATATTAGACTGAATTATTACTTAGTACAATGCATAGCAACAGATCAAAAACAAACACAGGCACTGGTTTAAAAGTAAAACTATATCAATTTATTTATAGCACAAACTAACACAAAATAGAGAACTAAATACTAGTGGTCAGACTAGCTTAATGTGAGTAGAAAGGAGATTTAAGAGTCAGTGTTGTGTATCACACCTGAATTCATACCATACGCTTGCATAAGTCAGAAATGCTTTCATTCAACCTTTGAATTCAGAATATGTAATATAATATACATTTCAACAAACATGATTTAGACAAGGAATCACATGCTTAATTTGTGTGCCAATTGAAGTAATATGAAAAGCAGAGTTTATATTTAAAGCTACATGACAAGGTTCCCAGTGTTGCAGACAGCAGGGTTGCATGCAGCTGGATGTCGTGGTGACGTCAGCAGCGGGAAGTTCAAACAGAAGTGCAATCTTGCAAGCAGGAACAGGATACTTTAGTTGCTGCACAGTCATTGGGAGATACAATACCACGAGTACCCAATTCTTATGGATCTCGGAAGGTGCACTCAGTTACTCGAGTGAAGAAATGGCAGTTTCTAGAACAAAGTACTTGCTCGCATTTCTTTTAGCGATGGACAGCTTTAATGGTGTTGATCAGCAGGCAGGCAGTCTTACAGATATTCATGCAAGCACGTTGCTTGGAAGATCGTATCAGATAGTTTCTATAGCAATGGGTACTTCACTCATGCTGGGATGTAGATTTCTTCTTTGTAGAATGTTGGCAGAGAGTATCTTTGATGAAGGGAGAAGAACACATTTCTTGAAGTGATCACGTCTTGGATGGAAGCAAGCAGCAGCATCCAGAAAACAGGTCAAACACAAGCCTAAATGCATTTAGGATAACCAATCAAAGAAGCTCTGGGCAACCTCTTGAGACTGGTTAATTCCATAAAGAGGACGAACGTACCTCCATCAGACTCTGTGTTAGGCGGATTTCAAATAAGATGGTATTTATAATGTTCCATAAAACCACACCTCATTCAGCATTCTTACAAGTGTAGATAAAAGCATGTTTAAACCCCCAAACTCTCATAGTAAGAGTAGTCTGAGTGTCTTGGAATTAAGTACGGGTTTTAGTTTCATTTTCACCATGAAATATGCGTTCAGCACATAGAAGAACATTTCATGCCTGTGTACATTTATATCGTATTATATTTAACACAAAATAATAACAAACATTTTTTTCAGACATACCACATTTTTTTTATCTGTCCATTGAGAATATTAGTAAAGTGTACTGTCTGTTTTATCCACTAGATGTCGCTATTGCCCATTAACCCTTAAAATGCCAGTCTTAAAATTCCTAGTTCCAGGAAGTCTTTTTCTAGTGTAATACATTCCTTCAAGTCCCTTTGAAGCTTGGAGAGGGTGATATTTTCTAGTGGTCTGTGACCAAAAATGTGACAGACACAGAGACTCCACCACATATACCCACAATCTGATAGACCTGCAGGGGAACAATAACAGCAAACTACTGCACACTTTATAAACCCAAATGGGAACCAGGAATATGTAAACATTGATTACCATTTATTTAGTGTATTTACAGAAGTACTGTATGCAAACACCATACACGTAAAAATATGCTTATTGCAAATTTACAAAAAATACAAAAAAAAATACACATATAGAAAGACAAAAAGAAATGTAAATTACTGTTATAAATTAGGTGCTCGGTTAGCTTATTTTCCACATTTAAAATTAAATTCCACCTTAAAGTGTATTTTTTCTGCTCCCTTTACTGTATGAAGTCAATTTAATTGAATGGTTTTTATATGATATATTTGGTCCAGTGATTGTAGCTCAGTTTGAAAAACTATCCAACAAAATACATCTTTAATTAAGAACAGAATTGAAATTGGTTACTTCACAGGGTATTACATTTTATACATATTTAGATTTGTACATAATACAAAGTTATAGGGCTCAAAGCAATTTTGTTTATATGGTAGATCCCTTGAGGAATGTGCAGTTTTGCTAATAAGACACGAGGATTGTCAAGCTGTTAAGAGAGCTAGCTACTGTAGTCTGAAAAAAACAGACTACTCTCAAAGCATTTCATGCATGTTCTCAACTGTAAATAAGGCCAATTGGAAAAGCTTAATGGAATTATATAATTGACTGGTTCAAAATATCGTGCAGCTTTTCTATCTCTTCTGTGTTCGGCACTGACCATTGCTTGTTTAAGTAGTGAATCTCTATTTTCCCGGACTGCTTTGCAAGTGACATCCCTGCTAATGAATTTTGCTTCCCAGGATCACCAAAGACGGACATGGTTGTAATTCTGTAAAAAAAAAAAAAATTATTATTCAAAAGTCTAGATAAATTACATGCAGTTACTCTTGATTCAGGTTAAAATGGCTGTCACAGTATGATATATATATATAATATATATATATATATATATATATATATATATATATATATAAATATATATATAGATATATATAAAAGACATTAAAATTTTAAAATAAAATATACTTATCTTGTGCTTTTATAAAAAAAAAAAAAAAAAACTTTTTAACTTTACCTTACTTTCATGCAGTTTTAATGCACCTAATACAATGGCAGCAGTAAACACTCCTCCCCATATAATCTCTAGAATCTGATATTCTTGATAAACTAAATAATGTTAATACCAAGTTTCAGGACAACTTAATAAGTGCTTCACCACGTAATTAAGAAGTGAGAATGTTATGGGCTCTCCTAGGATCTCATAAACTCATCCCCATGTAAACATAAATGTCAACACAGTAATAACAGATCATGTACACAAACAAAGCTTGAATAAATTGCAACTGCAAATGGATTTGCTTTTGGAAAATGAAGAACACTTACATAGAGAGCAATCAGATTAGCCAATCTGACCATATATTTGAAAGGATGTAATTCTTTGCGAATCATCTTATAAAGGACAATCTCATAAATGATTGACTCACACTGTTAATCAGGCAAAAAAAAAAAAAAAAAGAAATATTAAAATAAGCTGCATTATCACTTACTCATCCGACTGATTTTTTTCTTTTATTACAGGCTGGAAATCGTTCACCAGTAAATCCCATATATAAAGACAGGATGCTGCATCTAATACAAAGAACACTGCTGGTCTTGTCACAGCCCACTGCACTGAGATTATTGGCTCTCCGTTGGTGCTACCATTCCACTCCATGATGGGGTATTCAGTTGTTGTTGAGTGCAATCTTATACTCCCATCTGCACAGCCAACCTTCAAAAGAAATACCAACACTAAGCAAAGTTACAGTACAGTATACCAAACAACTGCATATCATTTAGCTTTTTGGTTTGCGCTTTGTGATTATATTAATAAACAATAATATTTTTTGATATACAGAAACTAGAAGTTGGCTCTCAACTCTGATTACTGTTTAAGTTATGAGCCTATAATGGGGGTTCCCATGACTGATGGAAAGAACACTGCAAAGGGGCCAATTTTCAGAGGTCAGCTCTTTCAAAGTATTCAAGATATCGCAGCACACACAGAACTGCTCTCTTATTTGATGACCACAGATGTTAACAGGATGGAGGAACATGTCAAAGGCAATAAACTCCTGATCTAACAAAGACTATATATGCATTGTCAGTGAGAATGAGAATGTATCCTTCCACTTAAAGAATGGCACACTTTTTAAGCGCTCACTAAAACCATTTTGTAGGTTTACATGCATCTAGGATAGCAAATAATTCATGGAACAGATACCAAAAAAAAAAAAAAGCTATGGTTTTTATGTAAAATATATTTAGATAAACTATGTACTAAGCGAAGAAATCACGATCTTACCAAAAATACAGGATCTCCAAAAGGAGAGAAGTCAATAGAAGTGATATGAACTGGTTTGATCCCAGTCATCTGTGAGTTGTAGGTCTTTGGTGGCACTCGTAAACCATGTCTAGTACCATGGCTCACTAAACCCTGCAACGGATATCGAAAATGTATACACAGGTAAAGGAAACAAGGTAGTAGGTTATACCAAATGAATAAGATTATCCAACCTGGGACGCCAGACCAGTAGGGGTTGCTGAAGTGGGATAATGTGAACGAACCCAAGCGATTTTCTTCTGTAAAAAACAGGGCTGCCCAGGTCAATGCAGTTCTCTCCGTCAACCCCCAGCCAAGACTGACCCCTGGAATAACATTCTCTCACACCTAAAACCTTACGTGTAGGGCTTCTGTTTTTCGGGTTTTATTCTTGTATTTTTCGGTGCTTATTTTTAGCTATTTTCAAGTTTTATGTAAATCGTTTGTTTCTGGGGCTTTCGCTTTTGATATACTGTAGGAAATTAATGTTTTCAGTTACTTTCCAAAATGTTTAAGTGTTTTTTTTGTGTCAAAATATATAACAGTAATAGTAACTGGACAGTACTTGCAAACTTAAGTTGTACCTTCTTTCCTTTGCTATCTTCCATACCAAAATCCCTATAGTAACGGGCACATTCTTCTGGGGTTTTTGTATGTAGGTATTTTTGCACATTTCGCGCACATTTCGCAACACAATTCTGTTTTAAATCCTCCGTATCTTAATTGGAATACAGTTTTAAATCCCGCTAACAAGCCTCCACCCTGATTGTAATCTCGTTTTAAATCTCGCAATCCGAGTCTCCAATAGAAATGCAGGAATGTGATGTCACCCAGTAGTTGGGGCGGGTTTAAAGTATTCAGAACGAATCAAAATGAGAAACAAGTCAGGAAGGCAGGATATTGCCCAGCAGCACTGGGAAATATATTTATTATTATTATTGTAGTAGGTTTTATTTTTTTGTAATGCAAAAAAGGGTAAAGTCAACGTGAATTGATTAACCACTTCCACAGGTTTTCTGGTGATTATTGACTGTCCATTGATTAATTTTTTTTTGTATTGGGTTTGTTTTATCAGGCTTTATCGGTTAAACCAAAAAGCAGAAGCCGTACTTCTGTCTCACACATATCAGTTTGACAAAGTTTGTCCTTGTGTAAAAAGCATTACGACGGGTTCTTTGTAGCCAGTTCTTTAAGACGAAGGGCCCAATTAAGTAACTTTTACCTTGAATAAAGTCTTAGGAAAATATAAAATGCACACAATAAATAGAGCAAATGTGGTCCTAAAATCAACACTTCTTTAAATGATTGTAGGTGCAGGTTGGAGCAAAGTTTGTTGATCCAAGTTGTTGTAACCCATGTAAAAAATCAACAAAATCATTTCAGTGAAAGCTCAGACTGTTTCTGCTACCCGCTGTACAATACAAGGCTTCCATTTCCACTTACCATGTCCGTGCCAATAAAGAAATGATTGGAATCAGAAGGGAAAAATTTGACCATCAGTGCCTGGGAAGGTCCCATCTGATAAGTGTCTCTTGGAAGAGAGCTGGTAAAGTTACAGAACAGGAAACACATTATCAACAGGCTGGTCCTGCCACAGTAATAAAGTTATGTCTGTGAGTAGCTGGCAAGCTTCTGTGGAGATCTGTTGCTTAATGAGTAACTGATAAGTTGCATTTGTTTTTTTTTTTTTGTGTGTTTGGTGACTGCTGGGGTCCATGCTCTTCCCCGCAGAGTTTTTTTTTTTTTTTTTCATCAGCTCAAGACAGTAGATTCAAATGGTTACTTCATCAGTGTTGGTTCAGTAGTTACTGTATTCATTTGACAGGTTGGTGATGTAATATCACTGTTGACAATGCTTGAATGTGCAAAGGACATCAACTGACAACAACCTTTATATTCCTGACTTTGAAAGACACATATTTCATGAATGAAGCTTAAGAAAGTCTGACCTGCTGTTGGTATTGATTGAAGAGCTATGTAGCAGTTTCACTTTCCCACCAGGTTTGAGACCTAAAAGAAACAATGAAGTAAACCAATTTGTAAGTATAATCATTTCTTTTACAATCAAACTAAGAATTCAGTCTTTAACCTTTTGCCGTCCTATGTCGGACCAGTTCCAACATTAAAATATTTCTTTTCCGGTCCGACATCATCAAAAAGGCGTCAATCACAGGTCCCTAGTCAGTTTTTCTCCGGAAAAAGCAGAGAAAAGCTTTCATTGGCTGAGAGAGGCAGAGAGAAGACGGAAAAAATAAAAGGAGGTGGATCTGAGCAATATGCATAGTCCCTTCACTACAGACACAAACAAACAAGACAGCTGCTTCCGCATCCAGCGCTCAAAGAATATCACAGACACAACACGGACCCAAACAAACAAGACAGCTGCTTCCACATCCAGTGCTCAAAGAATATCACATACACAACACGGACCCAAACAAACAAGATAGAGTTTGGTGATAAATCGAGTGACTGAGAAATTATTTGTCAGTATGCATGACTATGAAAAAATATGTGATAAATACAGAGAACAAGGGGTGGAGCGGGGCTGGAGATGCAGTACTGAGTGTCATGTTGATATGCAGTGCCTTTTAAACCTGTTTTACTGGCAAATAAAATTACTTTCAAACAGCGTGTGTAAAATAAACAACGCGTGTGAAAATAAATTAGACCCGATGCGCCTGACAGGGGCTGAATAAATGGACCGCAAAGGGTTAAACAGTGAATGAAAAGAGCAGTGATTGTTCTGGGTTACCTACTCACACGGTCTTACAGAAAAGCTTCTCTAACTGCTTTGACTACACTGTTACTCTGCTGCAATGACGCTCCAGCAACTAAAGTTGGCTAGACAACTTGACAGCAACAAAAATAGCATGCTGGGTGTGAGAAAGGGAATCTCAGTGAATTCATTGCAATGACAGCAGTGGTCATGTAGGTAATGAAACCCCATACTTTGTCAGGTGTCATTTGGAAAATTAAGCTAAAGTTAATATCCATAAAAAACAAACCGAATAGAACCCTATGTTTATACAATGAATGTCAGCCTTGTTGTGCGATTGCTAGTCTGCTACTGCAGCTTCAAGTAGAATGAACTCCCGGTCTGTTTGGGAAAGGTCTGGCAGTGAAAGTACTGTTTCTTTTTCAGACATTAAGGAGTACAATTACTACAGACTAAGTGCTGTTTTCTATTTCTGCTGTATGTACTGAAAGTTGTATTTATTATTTCTTTATCCTAACGGAGAAGAAAATTTGAATGAAAAATGTTGGCGGGTTTGAAATGTAACCAATAAAACTAGATTTTGACAAATCTGAAAAGATAAAAAAAAATAATGAAATAAACACTGAAATGTAATAATAAATAAATAAATAAATAAATACAACAAAAATATTGAACCCTATACATAAAAGTATAGGTGCAACAACAGTCCAGGGAGTGCAGTTGTCTTAATGTTCAACCTCTATGGGTGTGTAAAAGGCACTTGGCTTTGTAAATATCTATGATGACGACTACGCGCTTGGCTATCATTATTACGCAAACTTTATTAAGCTAACTGATTACTGCCAATGCAATTACTCACCTAAATCATTTTGTGACCCTGCAAGATTAGCTTTTGGCAACTCCACAACAACCTTAAAAAAATAAAAGTTAAATCAGTTTTATTTTCTTTTTTTAAACAAAACATTCCCCTCAACATCAAGTAAAATAAAACCTAATATATTTAAAAGCAAAAAATCCATCTATTTTATAAAATCCTACTTGACTGAAAAATGTCATACATTTTAGATGGTCACAAAATCCAGCCATTTTCATGTCTCATTTAATATATCCTGTAGTCAACCTGAATTACAATACAGGTCAGTAAAACCAGAAAATGATACCTATTATGAGTAAAACTAAATCAAACTCACCCACAGATTAAGCAGTCCACTTTCATCAAGAGATGCTAACTGGAAAGACAATCCTAAAGTTTCTGAAACGAAAAAAAAAGACATTTATATTAGAAATCGTATAACCCTCACCATGTCTGTAAACTACAATAAGAGTTCTCATCCTCTTGAAAAGGTAATCGGCATGAACTACATCCACAGTATGTACATGCAAAATGCAAGTGTGACATACGTGAACCCAGATTCATCCATATGTATATCCTGATTTCTGATCATTTACATTGTAATAACCAAGTTAATTCACATTTGGATAAGCTACTCACAACATAACAATGACAGTACGACAGGAGATACCTGCACAGTCTACAGTCATAAACCCTTGTTAAGGAATCTCCTTACTACGTTTCAATACAATTGGATAAGCAGTTTGATATGCTTTCCCATGATTGTTTCTAGACAGTTGCACCTAACTCTTACACAGATTACAAAGGTCTAGTGGCTCATTTGATACAATGTGACCAACATTTGCAAACATTGCAGGCTAATTTTGCTTAATTCTGTTTTACTTACATTCTCAACGTTTTTGTTCAGTCAGTGTACACTTCCTAATGTACAGTGCCTATAGAAAGTCTACACCCCCTTTCAAAATGTTCACCTTTTGTTGCCTTATAGCCTGGAATTAAAATAGGTTTGTTTTTCATTTATCTACACATCCTACCCCACAACTTCCAAGTGAAAACGATATTCTAGAAATTTGTAGAAAATTAATTAAAAATAAAAACTGAAATAGCTTGGTTGGGTAAGTGTCCACCCCGTTGTAATAGCCATCCTTAATTAGCTCAGGTGAATCCAATCGCCTTCAAAATCACACACCAAGTTAAGTGGCCTCCATCTGTGTTAAATTTTAGTGATTCACATGGCTTCAGGATAAATTCAGCAGATCCTGTATGTTAGTGCTGGGTAGTGCATTTCAAAGCAAAGACTCAACCATGAGCATCAAGGCACTTTCAAAAGAACTCCGGGACAAAGTTGTTGAAAGGCACAGATCAGGGGATGGGTATAAAAAAATATCAAAGGCCGTGAATATCCCTTGGAGCACGGTCAAGACGATTATTAAGAAGTGGAAGGTGTATGCAAGAGCTACAGGCTTTTATGGCCAAGACTGGTCAAAGTGTCCATGTGACAACAATATCCCAAGCACTCTACAAATCAGGCCTGTATGGTAGGGTGGCAAGAAGGAAACCATTACTCAAGAAAGCCCAACTTGAATCCCATTAGAACTATGCAAAAAAAAAACACTTTCACACTGTAGCCATGTGCCAAAAAGTTTTGTGGTCTGACAAAACTAAAATGGAACTTTTTGGCCTAAATGCAAAGCGTTATGTTTGGCGCAAACCCAACACAGCGCATCACCCAAAGAACATCATTCCTACTGTGAAGCATGGTGGTGGCAGCATCATGTTATGGGGATGTTTCTCATCAGCAGGGACTGGGGGACGTGTCAGGATAGAAGGGAAAATGAATGGAGCAAAGTACAGGGAAGTCCTTGAGGAAACCCTGCTGCCCTCTGCAAGAAAGCTGAAACTGGGATGGAAGTTCACCTTTCAGCATGACAACGACCCAAAGCACATAGCTAAGGCTACACTGGAGTGGCTAAGGAACAAAAAAGTAAATGTCCTTGAGTGGTCCAGTCACAGCCCCGACCTAAATCCAATCGAAAATTTGTGGCGTGACTTGAAGATTGCTGTCCATCAACGCTCCCCAAGAAACTTGACAGAGCTTGAACAGTTTTGTAAAGAATGGTCAAATATTGCGAAACCTAGATGTGCAAAGTTGGTAGGGACCTATCCCAACAGACTCACAGCTGTAATTGCTGCCAAAGGTGTTTCCACCAAGTATTAACTCAGGGGGGTGGAGACTTATCCAATTATGATCTTTCAGTTTTGTATTTTTAATACATAATTTTTTTTCTCAATAAAAAACTTTTTTTCCCCCTTAACAGTGGAGTAAGGTGTGTAGATAAGTGGAAAAAATCCTCATTTAAATGCATGAAACTCTGAGGCACTGACACAACAAAATGTGAAAAGAGATCAAGGGGGTGTAGACTTTCTATAGGCACTGTATATACATACCTTCCTGAGATGACAGTAGGGAAAATCCTTGACTCTGACCTTCAGCTACGTTAGCTGACACCGGTTCTACAGCCCTTACAGGACATAAGTGACTTGAAGTCGCTAGGATGGCATCTGTAGTGACAGATAATTAAACTGTTATTAAAATACATTATTGTAATCACTTCTAATCTTTAACCATGGGCACAGTACAGCTACTTTGTCTACCAACCAGTAGAAAATGTAGGATATCTGAGAGTCCAGTCCAGATTCCCAATCCTCATTGTATAATGTAAAGTGGAGTGCTCACGGAGATCCCAGACCACCACTGAACCATCAACAGTTCCAGCAAATACCAGAGTGGCTTTACCCGGACTGAAGCAACAGCACTGAATCTGCAAGAACAAAGTAACGTATGGAACATGTAAAATACAGTGACGGGAACGGTAATGGAACCTGTTCAATACAGTGACGGGCACGGTAATGGAACCTGTGCAATACAGTGACGGGCACGGTAATGGAACCTGTGCAATACAGTGACGGGCACGGTAATGGAACCTGTGCAATACAGTGACGGGCACGGTAATGGAACCTGTGCAATACAGTGACGGGCACGGTAATGGAACCTGTGCAATACAGTGACGGGCACGGTAATGGAACCTGTGCAATACAGTGACGGGCACGGTAATGGAACCTGTGCAATACAGTGACGGGTACGGTAATGGAACATGTGCAATACAGTGACGGTAATGGAACATGTGCAATACAGGGAAATACTTTTTTTTTTTTCAACCTCAAACTTTTTCTGTAACGACTCTGTAAGCTGTTGCTAAAAGCTAACCTTTTTAAAAATCACACCATAATTGTTCTAATGCACTGATTTTGGGGGAAAAATCAAATGTTTACCATTTTCATATCTATAACCTTACTTAGTCCAAGCAAATGACTATGGCTAAGGCTACGATTTTGTCATGGTAATTTTTAGTACATTTCACGGTCGAGGTGCGGCAAAAAAACAAGAATTCATGGAAAGTTCACCAAATAATGTAGTTTTAGCAACATCAACATACACAAGAACTTTTAAATAGTACAACAACACCAATAACACAGAGACTATTGCTTTTGACTACTGGCACAGAACTTACAGTACATATTTCAGACTCAGATATAATTCTTGGTCGGAGTCGAGGGTCTCCGACCCTGTGTGAAAAGTAGTTCATCTATAATCTTGAGATATCTTTTTTGGAGAGGCGTACAGCCTTAACAGATTGTCAAACCTTTCACCTGTCATTCTAAAATACCTAAAATATCTCTCACTGCCACATACACTCATTGCTAAATGTTTGCAATGATTGCTTTTGGGTTCACTGTTGGTTGAGAGGACGGAGCAATGAGGTCTCTTGAATTTGTTTACTCCTCTTGTAGAGATACAAACTCAACACATCTACTTAAATGTAAAACACCTCTCACAATTTTTTTTGCATTTTAGCTGTCACCAATTGACATGCTTGCTCGCTCAGCTATCTCATTCACTGACCTATAGAGCTACACCTAAAATATATTTTTAGTGCATTAAGCTCCATGATTTAAAAGGAAATAAAGGAAGCGCCTAATCAAGTATTTTTACATCCGTTTTCAAGATTTCACTGACTTTTTCAAATTCAAGTGACAAAACCATAGCCTTAATTCTGACCGATAAGCGAATAATTTGAATTGCAAGCAAAGCTTTACCTCAGATTCACAGATGAGCACTCTGTGTGGATTTGATGGCTCCCAGATGTTCCACACACACACAATGCTCTTACTGTCAAGCCAGACAGCACTGGGCTTTCTTGATGGACTGTGCACAGAAA
This sequence comes from Polyodon spathula, assembly GCF_017654505.1. Taxonomy (NCBI): domain Eukaryota; kingdom Metazoa; phylum Chordata; class Actinopteri; order Acipenseriformes; family Polyodontidae; genus Polyodon; species Polyodon spathula. The sequence continues at coordinate 4,059,923 of NC_054537.1, read as the reverse complement.
GCATTGTTTGCCTTTGTATCTGCGAGAAGTGTAGTCCACATACTTCCCGACCTAATAAAAAGGAACAAACATTTGGAATTCTAAATCAAATGAACTCCTTTGAAGACAGATTCTAACACCGTAAAAGGAAATTATTACCAAGCAGGAATGGTAGATTGGTGTTGAGCAGCAAGCTTCCATCACTGATTGATAAACTGGCTGCCTGAGATCTGAGACTCTGGCCAGACTCTTTTTCTGAGCGGTCTTCTTCTAGTAAAACAGCAATAACCTTAAAAAGAGCAGAATGTTTACCATTTATTATACTTATGTTTTGTATTTCAGTGTGTAGAAAATGCAGCTATCACACTGACTAATCCCCTTGACCACTGCCTTCAATTTCTGTTCATACAGGTCAAAATCTTAGTTTATACCAGTCACAGAATGCATTATTTATCCTGGATTCCTTAATTAAAAATGGGAATATAAACATTTTATGTAGGATACTGCTCTTTCAGTGAAATGTTCATGTAATTTGCAGTAATACAAATCTTAGCTGATTATCTCAATGCTTGTTTTTCTGCATAGGATTGCTGTAATGTGTGAAATATTCATTATTTATATTTAAACAGAGAGAGCAGCACATTCCTGATATGCTCACCAATTATCACTCTCAGTCCCTCTAACCATTTAAATTTATGTTGTGATTTTTATTATAAATTATTATCAAAAGTAGGCATTAGGCATTTTAGGACCTGAAACTAAAAAATAAATAAATAAATAAAACATAAAAAAAACCTGAATGGTTTATAAATAAAATTCCAAATACCAATTGAAACTGATATTATGACTGAGGAGGATTTAGTAAGTTCTGTTTTTTGGTCACAGAAAGTCACCTGAATGTTGATCAATAAATGACAGCAACAAACGTAATAATCAATATCAACATGAATGTTTTACACTGTATCAATGCAGCCAGTAATATCTGATAAACCCAGCTAAACAAAAGCAATTCAAGTGCCTGATCACTTGGTAGACATTACCAATGAAATGTATTTTCACAGTATTACTGATATCTGTAACAATCTACCTGAGAAGCGGACCGCAAACATGTTGACAACCTCTGAGAATCAATACTCAGTTTAGTCCTGGAATCTGGTGAATATTCATTACTGCTACTGGGGCCTGTTTCAAAATACAAGAAAAAGGTCAATGTCTTAAATTAAAGTTACATAACAATACAGCTGTGTGTGCAATACAGCTCAACAGCTGCTTTTCAGCTTGATGAACGAAGCCCAGGCTTTTTGTATTTGTCCTCACCTGCACACACAACACTGCTTTCTCCAGGATGTTGTGTCCATTTTTCAACCCTTTCTATTTCCTCTGTCTGAATGTCTCGATCAGTGTTATCTTCATTACACTGGACATACGCCTGGGAGAGAACAGTTGCAGTCGTAGCTTATTTATAGAAGAAAACGTAACACAACAATCCAAATCAAAATTACAGTTTCTTGACAAAAAATAACACACTAAAATAGACGTCACACTTCTGCTGACAATACCCAACACTTGAATGTAGCTGTGCTGACTCCTATTCATTTTTATATTAGAAGTACATTTCTCAAACTGAACAATACAAATATATAAACAAAAGAAAGTGACATGGCAGTGTACAAGCTTCCATCCTCAATATCACAAAATATATTATTATGGTTTCATAATACTGTAATTTTATTGCACACATCCTCAGCCACAGCAGCAAACAAACAATGTGTTATAAGTATCATTACAAAGACAAGTTACCATGACCTATATCCTCAGTAAAGATGCCAGTGTGACAAATATACACTCTTGACGTGGATTGAGATACTCTCAATATCTTGTGCTAAAGAATGTCTTAACTTTGTTTCAACACAACTGGATCATCTCCAGATATATGTAAAGCATGAACGAGTGACACACACAGGGGATAATAATTGCTGGCCAGGGTGAAAGCTGGACTTAATGTGTACTTTGGACTTCAAGCAACTTTGATTATTCCCTCACCTTGAGTTTTTTACTATAATATAAAGCATATTAAAAAAAAGGTCAGAGTATTTTTTTTTTTGATGTACTTATTTAAAATTACCATCCACTGCAATTGAAGCCAATCAGCAACATGAATGTACTTGTGAGATATGAAGAAGAAACATTCATAACTTTGGAGTGGGATTCGCACCTGTTTTGTGTTGCTTGTCCCAAAGTTTTTTATGTACATGTCATATTCATTTAAAGGTGGCAAATCCAGCAGGGAAAAACTGACAGAGAAGTCAAGCTCAATCAGCCGAAGCAATGCTGTGCTGCGCTTTCTGAAATACAAGAGACCAAATTAGGTCATGTTCTTATCTACTGAATACTATTTCTCCCTAGCTGCATTTCAGCGTATTAATGCAGTTTCGACAACGTACATGTGGTTATAATAACATTAGAACTATTCATGTAGCAATTACTGAGGATAAAATCCAAATTATAATTTTTTTAGTTTGTTTTGGTGTGATCTGATTCTTGGTTTCAAGGCAGGTATATTATTTGATATTAAACAGTTTTGGTGTTTTTAAACTTACTTCTGCATACAGGCTATGTTTTGGCTCACTTCTCGGTGCTTTGCTGCCACAAAGTCAATAAACTTGCCACGTTGCGCTCCCCTGTTGTAGGTGTCTGTCGAATCTTCAATATATCAAAATAGTGAACAGTAATGTATGCACCTTTTTTAAAATCATACAATCATTTATTTAATTAAACATGACAAGTTAATTTATTCTTAAATATACAGAATACGCCTCCACATTATATAAATCCTCAAATTGCACTGCCAGGTATTTCACCTGTGAGAGGCTGTGTTGCTACAGGCTTACCCGCATGGTGGATCCAATGAGATAAACATCCTATTTCCATGAAAAGCCAGGGGTTTCAAGACGTGCTATCAGCACACAGAACCGCTGTATGGCACGTGTGGGTGTGGCAAAGTGCCTAGCTCCTGTGTGTATTTTGTGTTGTATGTTGTGTGTTAATGTTGGTGTACAGTCATTGGTACACGGGATATAAAAACGGGTCTGTGTAACACAAGTGTTTAAAATGTATATTTGTATTTAGGCACAAGAATTGCACAGCACTTCACGTGCAAGTAAAATGTAATAATATGTGAGCAAAGGGAATTGCACTTTATTAATTCACGTGCAGTTTTACCACGACTCCAATTGAATGATTGATTAGCAATCGAGTCTCGATACAGCTGCATAAAAGCAGCATGTTTTCACTCACTCTGGGTTGTGTGTTCGGGTGTGGAGAACGGGGGAGAGAGAGAGGAGAAGCATAATTATAAATATCAATTGCTATGAGTGCTGGAAGCACCAGCACCGTACTTGTTTTGTGTAGCGTTCGTCCACCCTGTTTTGTTAGTGTCTGCTCGTTTTGTTTGTCTATTTATTTTAGCCTCACGTGCTAGGTGCTGTTTTTGTTACAAACCTTTTTTATTTTCTGTCTGTTTAATTATTAAACTGTGAATCTGCGCCTTCACCATTCCAAAATCTGTGTTGAGTCGGTTCCTGTTTCTGGTCTGACGTCACCCACTGCAGCCGTCTTAGTGACAGTGGGTCAGTAGCTCAAGAAGCTCTTACAAGAAGACATGTGAAATGCTTCCTTCCAATTTTCTTAATAGTGTTTGGGAGATCTCAGTTGAAGATGTGTGGTGCCATTAATGTTCTCGTTCGAGGTCTAGCATAAACTCATATACAGTATATACTGATGAGGAGTTCACTAGTTACACACAGACCTCATTTGTATATGACCCACTGCTCAAGATAGTTTTGGAAACTGCGTTGTAAATCTCATCACCTTACTCAAAGTGAGGTAGGAACACCTACGAGCTAGTTTGTTGATTTCTTGGCTACAACATGCTTCTGGTTACAGTGACACACTTCTAAAACAGTAGTGTGCACAAGCAGTCAGGGATACTATATATTAAGCTACAGTCTTTCTTCCCAAGAAAATGAGACAGCACCCAAGCTATTGTAAATGAGAACCAGATGCGATCACAGTCCCATTACCCAGTACACTGAGACAGTGAGTCATGTTTGTTTTCAGCCGCTCACCTCTTTTTGGTTCTTCACTTGTGTTCCTTGGCTGTACAACACCTATCTGTTCATTCTCTGCAACCATCGCTCTTTGTATTGCTTCAATCTCAGCCCTTTTGTATGGAGAGATGTCTTCTTCCTCCTCTTTGTCTCCATGTTCATCACCAGCATCATCATTCTCAAAATCATCATCGTAGTCCTTTAAAAACATTACAAATACATTGTTTATCTATCTATCTATATATATATATATATATATATATATATATATATATATATATATATATATATATATATATTATAATATATATTTAATCTTGTATATATTTTTTTAGGGATAGACATTTAAAAGACCCATTTATAGGAGAGAGAGAGAGAAAGAGAGAGAGAGAGAGAGAGAGAGAGAGAGAGAGAGAGAGAGAGAGAGAGAGAGAGAGAGAGAGAGAGAGAGAGAGAGAGAGAGAGAGAGAGAGAGAGAGAGAGAGAGAGAGAGAGAGAGAGAGAGAGAGAGATTGGCCAATCATCTGAAATCCTCTGCTACAAAACTTGGTTTAAAGCATAACTGGACGTTCCAACATGACAACGATCCAAAGCACACATCAAAATCTACTGCAGAATGGTCAAGATTCTGGAATGGTCTAGTCAAAATCCTGATCTAAATTCTATTGAGAACACCGTGTAACAATTTTTTTTTTGTTTTTTTGTTCCTGGGTAGTAAGTGTTATTTCCTAATTGCTTATGCCTCAAAAGTATAGAAAATGGCTATTATTCCCCACAAACTTTGCTTTTGTGACCAGGACAGTGATATTTCAAAATACCACTATTTCCAATGGGAAAACAGGCAAATGTGTGTCTTTTCGTTCACATAAAGTCAGAAAAAACAACATATGAATCCAAATTAACATGTATTTATACTAAAGTAATACAAAAATGACTACAAAAGATTTAGAAGCGAGTAGTTTTTCAATATTTACGATTATACTGTATTGTGGGGAATAATAGCCATTTTCTATACTTTTGAGGCACAAGCAATTAGGAAATAACACTTACTACCCAGGAACAAAAATTGTGTTACACAGTGGAATCTTTGGTATGAGTTGAAGAAGGCTGTGCACAAGGGAAATCCTCACAATTTGAATGAACTGGAACAATTTTGTGTTGAAGAATGGTCAAAAATCACTAAGAATCATGCCAAAAGCTCACTGACAAATATCCTAATCGTTTAAAAGAGGTTATTATTGTTAAAGGTGCTTCAACTAGCTATTCATTTCATTTTCCTCGTCAGGCAGGGTATGAATACTTTTGAATTAGCAGTTTTTGAGTTTTGCAAAAAAAATTGCTGAAAAGTATTTCTTGTGACTTTTTTCCTCATCCAATTTTTTTTTCTATAATTCTTTATTTTTGAGAGATTTCTAAATATTATAAATTTCAATTGGGGTATGTAAACTTTTGACTACAACTGTGTATACAGAGCTATTAATCTTCTAACTGTATGCTTTTGTCTTGGATCCACATGGTCTGCGTATTTTATTGCATACAGTTTTTTCTGTGCCTAGAAAAGCTTAAGGCAGCATTCAATATTAATAACTTGTATGTGTTTCCCACAAGGTTATAACATAGCTGTACAACATACCCACATTTGAGCACATTTATAAAACTACTCTTTTAAAACAAATAACAGGTATTCATTACTTACTTCAAAGTCCTCATCGTAGTTATCTTCTGGTTCTTCAGAATGCAACTCATCTATAACTGGCTTCTCAACAGCTACCTCTTTTGTTTCATCATCCTAAAGAAAGTGATAAATGAATTTAAAAGTAAACAAGGTGGTGAACAAGTTATGTAAATTACTAAATATATGAATACATATTTATTTCATGTACCCTTTGAGAAACATTACTTTAAAGAGAATATCATGCTTGCACTTAATAGAGCAACAGTGACACCTGGTGGGAAGACGGGTTCACTTCAAGTAATAAAAGCCATTTGCCTCAAAGTGTAAACCGTGCTCTGTGAAATGACATTGAGTAATATAAGTATATAAAAAGCGGGCATTGAATTCTTAATAGAAATATTGTAGTTGCAGTTTCCCCACAATTTTCAACTACTATTCTTTAAGGCAGAGTGTAACCAGGACGCAGCCAAATGAGTTTTTAACAACCTTTAAAAGAAATGTTTTGTTTTTTAAATCTAAGAAAAAAAAAACTTTATGCAGACTGAAGTTCTAAAGTTGATTACTTATTAATTACGTACCTAACGTATGTTACAGTATCTAAGCAAGCAGTTTTGCAATGTAGATGCTGTAAATATAGGTACTGGTTATAAGTACGTTCTGAATAGAACAAATGAAAGAAAGTTAATTTCCCTTAAAGATTCACAGTGGTTTTGCAACAGAGCAGCTCTCTGGAGAACCTGAGGACATGAAATTACAGCTGAATGGATTAGGGGATTGGCCAAATCATTAAGCAGACATGAATCTTAATGACGACCGCATGAAATATCCTGGAATATGGGTTTCCAGCACAAACCCTTAACCACAGACCAATGGAAAATACAGTCAATGCAGCATATTCCACAGTGCAAGCGGTTTATCATAGTGTGGAGGTTTGTGAATAATATTCACTTTAAATTGAGAGTTAGAAATATTTATCATGGCATTTCAGTACACAAGCTGTCCTTAAGAAACAGCAGGAGGTATAATCCCATAGAAATATATTTCTTACTGGCTCCTCTGTATCACTCAATCCTCTCTGACTAGCTCCCCATTCTGACTGAGGCCTTTTTGTGCTTTGCTGTGAAGCAGAGAAAAAAGAAGAAAAAACAGTGAAAGATTAATTTAGCTATGAAGACCATGAACCCAGTCCTTCTATTGTTAAACATCAAAAATACAAAAAGAAACAAAACGAAAGAAAGCTTCCATCTGGATACTGAAGATGCAAAAATTAACTTTGGAATAATGAACTTATTTTAAAAAGTTTGCATTCAGGTTACCATATCCCGACCAACCATACATATAGCTAGAATAAGCAGGTCTCCATGACCTAGACACCCTGAAATAATGCAAAAAAAAATAAATAAATAAAAATAATTAATTAGGTGTGAGATATGTGTACAAAGAGGGTTATTATCAGGAATTAAATAATGAATCCCATCGAAAAAGAAGAAAGGAAAACAAAATAAAGACTTTAGCATTTTTATAAACTCACTGGCTAATTTATTAGGGGCCCCCTCCTGCAACACGGCCTGGAGTTGGCGTGGCACTGGCTCTACAAGATGCTAAAGGTGTCTTGTAGGATAGTGGCCCGTTGACATCTGCTTTGAATAACCACTCACCTCATTATCCTTTACCTGTTTCCTCTCTCTGTTTGGTCTCTCATTGTCTGCTCCACCCAAATCTTGCTTCTCTCTGGGCCTTGGGTTCAGCTGTCTTGTCTTCCGACTCAGTTCTTCAGCATCTGTTGACATTTCTTCTGTAGTATACTTTTTCTCTCTTGGTCTCCTCTCCCTGTCTTTGTCTCTCGCTTTGTGTTCGAGTTCTTTCCCATCCCTCCTCCGGCTCTCGCTGTCCTCCTTAGGAATATCTGATTCCCTGCGCTCCCGGCGCCGGCGGTCACGCTCCTTATCTTTGGATTCAGCATGTTGTCTGCGATTCTCCCCACAATCCTGAGAGCCACAAATAAAATAAAGAACAACAAGTTGAAGTCGCACTCATTTTTCATGAAATCACATATTTAGCATGTTTGGATAATGACAATTTAAGAAACCTATTCACCTGCCTCAAACATTTCTCTTATTTAAAATGACAGCTCTGCTTTTATTAGCTAACTTTTTTACATATATGCCTGCAATCCTAACTGGGGTTGTCGGAGTCCAAATTCAATGTGTCTAATTCAATGTGTCCGAGTCGTAAATGTAGCATTAAAGGTTTGTGAATAAGGCCCTCTGGTACAACATTTATTATGGCATTGGTACAATGTATGCTGCATTACCTCTGAACTCCTTTCTCCTTTTTCCCTTCTTTCTCTGTGCCTCCTTTCTCGTTCTTCATTTTCTCCTTTAGTTATCCCTCCAGATTCTGAAAAACAGAAGCAGAAAATGAGTCAGCGTACCTTTTCATGCTCATAGATTTGATACGTGACAAACTTAATTTCACTATAGTATTTCATTAAAAACTGTTCAATAGGTATAACCTTATAAATCAGTTATATGATTGATACAGTCAATTAATATTTACTTTATATAGCGCTTTTCATAGTGAACCACCATTACAAAGCGCTTTTCAAGATGGTGAGGAACAATACATGATACATTTAATAAGGCAATATACAGGGCATAGTACATTAAACACATACAGTAAAAAACAATGCAAAGACATCAAATACAGGCATAATACATTAAATACAAGGCTAGGATGTGAATTCTAAGTGGATGTGTGTGTCATACAGAATCATACCAATTAAGATGGATTGAAAAACCTGAAATAGCAATTTAGACAACAGCTGATAACAGATATCAGGCTTAAAGAGCACCAAAAGGTGGGGTTCCCGAGAGAGGCATCCAGCAAAGGCGCTCCGTGTGGAGATTGCAAGTTCACAGCTGACCGTGACCGGGGGTTCCTAAGGAGCCGCTCACAATTGGCAGAGCGTCGCTCGGGTAGGGAGGGCTTAGGTCAGCTGGAGAATCCACGGCTCACCGCGCATCAGCGACCCTTGCGGCCACTAGGGCGCCTATGGTTCTGCAGTGGAGCCACCACATCTGTGTTGTCCTCTGGCACTATAGGTCTGGTGGCCTTGTTGTGGATCCGCAGTGCGAAAAATGACAGATAGGCAGGAGCATGTTTCAGAGGACGCGTGTTCCTGCCACCGTTTCCCGAGTCGGTGGGGGGATTGCGAGTGGTGAGCCGAGGATACAGATAATAATTGGGCATAGAAAATTGGGGAGAAAACTGGGGTAAAAAATTGGCAACTACTAAATTAAAAAAAGAGCACTGAAAGCAAGAGAGAACTAGTGGGTCTTTAGAGTTGATCTGAAGCGAGCGACTGTAGGAGCTACATGCACTAAGGCTGGGAGAGTTCCAGAGAGTCCGGGCCATGAAGCTAAAAGAGCGCTCTCCGAGTGTGGTGCAAATATTGTGGTTAACAATGTTTTCTTTAATATTGTTTTTCGTTAACCTCCAATGGGGCTTTTGCATAGCTTCCACTTTGGCAAAAGTGTACCGCTAAAATGGCTATGGTTGGGAGCAGTACCTTTCTCTTCCTTCCGTCTCGAGTGTTCTCGTTCTGTATGTCGTTCTCTCCTTTTATCATCTCTCTGTCTGTCCCGGTGCGCCTCTCGCTGTTTGTCAGGATTGTTTCCAGTCTCCTTGGCTTGTTCTTTCTTGTGATCCCGTTCCCTATCTTTTTCTTTTCCCCTCTCCCTCTCCAGACCACGGTCTCTTTCTCTATCCCTCTCTTTCCCTCTGTCATGGTCTCTGTCTTTGCCCCTTTCTTCCTCTTTTCTTCTGTCCCTCTCTCTCTCCTTCCCCCTGTCTCTTTCATCATTCTTTCTTCGATCCTCGTCTCTATCTCTGTTTCTGTCCCTCTCTTTTTTTCTCCGGTCTCTGTCTGGCTCTTTCTCCTTCTCTCGATCTTTAGTCTCGTCTCTGTATTTTTCCCTGTGTCTTTCTTTTTCTCTGTCCATTTCTTTTTCTCGCTCCCTGTGTCTATGTTCTCTAGAGTCTGCACTGCTGTTCGCCCCTTTCTCATCAACTCCTCGTGGTCGATCTCTTTTCTTTGTATCACTGTCACTCTTCACTGCCTGAAACAAGGTACAAAAAGAGACTCATAGCTCAAATTGTTTAAAATATTATCTACAACAGAATAATATATTTCAAGCTAAATCATACATTCATAATCTGGGTGACACTAACAGCATCAAGATTCAAAGCAAGCAGTAAAATGTACCCTGTTTAAAAAACAAAATCACTGTTATTATAAAAATGAATATTTACCTGAATATGTTTCTTTAAGTCGTCTGGTTTCCAAGTATCTTCTTTGGACCACTAAAACACACACACACAAAATCAATTGCGAAACATTTACAAAACTTTGAAAAATCTATAATAACATGTGAGTCATGAGGCTTTCTCAGTGACCTGCTATACAGGAGTCATGGTTTTTTCAATTAAACAACTGCAACAGTCTAGTATGTGGTAGCGTACTTTTGATTGCTAAAATAAAGGGTGTTTAACAGAACATCCTCTTCACAAACGTGTGGGCTCATCCATGATCAAAATGTCCTCTAGAAACTTATCAAGCGTCCTAAGTTGATTGTGATGTTGTGGTAGTACACTAATTTCTACAAACATATTACAGTACCTCTTCTTTCGTTTAATCACAGCAGCGGTTTCACTTCACTCAGGCGAGTTCAATGTTAAAGCACTAAATTCACATGAAGTGCAGCAGTCATCTGGACCACCAACCACAATCCTACGTGTATCAAAGGGAGTGTGGGCCCCAGGTGGGGTCCATAGCTGTTGCACATGAAGTATTAAAATGCACTGTATATGGTAGTGGTACTCAGTCAAAGTGAATTAGCAGAATTACAATGTACTTATTCAAATAAGAAATTACATACAAACCTAGTAATAAGATCGCTAAGGCACTTTCAAAAAGCAAGGTACAATAATACCAGAGAAATTGGGATTGTTTTCTTTGTTTTTGCAACTATGTGACACACTAGCCAGCGTTAAGAGCTTATTTCGATTTATTGAAAAATTACAATTTGGAAATCTAAACAGCAACTTCTTGCCACGGGACACATCTAAAATAAATACCTTTTCTGACTGCATAATTTGTTGTGACTTCTTTTCTCTTTCAGATGGACTGATTCCGCAGTTCGCAGGACCGGCAGTTAATTTATGTTTATGTGAACAGACGCCATGACACCAGAATGCAGTCCTTTACACGTGCGTAACTAATGCTAGGAAACCAAGGCAACTGCGTTCATGTTAGCTTAGCAACAGGCTGAGTGGTTGACCACAGAGGAACAGATTCAGTTGACATTATGTCACTATGGTCACAGACTAAACATATCAATTTCAGTTATCGCAATCATTTGAAACACGATTAATTTCAATGAAGCCGTTTCTGACAAATGCCATCTCCAAATGTAGCCAGTAACGTGATCCAGGCTTGGAATATACACGGTAAAATGAAAGCGATAAGCTTATTCGTGGTATATGCAATTGACGTACAGTAGCTTGTCTGAGTTCCAGTAAGTTGAAGTGTTTTTAGTAAGGGGTTGTAGGATTGCGTGTTTAAAGTGAAACGGTAATGTATAGCCTTTAACACATGACAGAGTAGCTGTAGCATAGACATATTTAGCGGGGTTTAAATCTGTTGCTTCAGCAGCACAGTTATTTTAGTAAAACATTTTGGCAGTATAACCTGTTATTTTAAAGGCATTTGCTTGCATTATAACCGTGTATGACAGACAAAAGGCGTCATAACAATATCTTTATATAGCGCCTTTTACAGTGGACCACCATCGCGAAATGTATCCATAGGTACACTTGAACGTAATATTCTATAGAGATGTTCCCTGTACAACAGGACATTGGTTTAACATCTCATCCACAGCCTTGCTCAGAGTCACACAGTGACCAGCACCCCCTAACCTTGGAACTGGCCGACCAATGTTTTTACAAACCCTGAAATTAACCCTGACCACACTGGAGGCATACCCAAAGGGTTGGAGAAAAAAAAAAAAAAAAAAAAAAAAAAAAAATTTTTAAAAAGGAGGGGGGTACTGATTTAATTTTATATATATATATATATATATATATATATATATAGAGAGAGAGAGAGAGAGAGAGAGAGAGAGAGAGAGAGAGAGAGAGAGAGAGATACACAAGCATAATGTAATTGCATTATGATGTTTTACATTATATATTGCGCTCAACCGTACTGTATCAAATCCTTTATATAAAATGTAAAGAAAAGAAAATAGATACAGGCTACAGTAAACCACGAGATGGCGCCTTTATCACGATTGGTCTCATACCGACCCAGTTCGTCAGTGACAGTTTCCTGTGTGGCAGAGAGGGTGGGGGTAAAGGATGTGTAATCAGGATGTGATGGGAGAGGTTCTGTGGATTTGGTGAGCGCATTGGCAATCTGACTTTTGTGTTGCTATGTAGTATCAAAGAGGCTACGACAGCTCAGACCTATTGGATCACTGATGATAAAAAAGACAACCAGCAAACTTAACAAAATGCTGTTGACGCTGAAGAAATAAATAGACAAGAAAATCAAAGCAACGTGCAGCGAACTGCCATTTGCAGGAGACAAGGAAAAGCGCAGGCGGTGTACACAAAGTATCTCACTGGACCTGGAACGCCGTTGCAACCTCGATTACTAGAGGAAAGGCTACCAGATTGGCAATTATGGCAACGTTGTAGCTGGTTTGTTTTTAATTTTTTAAACAACCCTAAATATGGGGATGGCGTAAACACAAACTAAGGACAGAAAGTCGCATACTTACTCCTCGGTAACATCTGGTTTTAAACTTTTTAGGAGATGAGTTCACAAACAACAAGTACAGGAGCGGAATCGTACAGAAGAGAGTCGTCGCTGTCAGAGAAAAATGAGAACAGCACAACCAACAGACCTGTTAGCAGCAGCTCTAAAAAGAACTCTACAGCCGCTGCTAAGGACCTGCTAGAAGAGGAGCCGAAGTCGAGGGGTCTTGATATCACCGGGGTGTTGCTTCAATTTGTCAAAATCTTTGTGATCATTTTCCCCGTCTACGTTTTGGGTTATTTTGGTTTGAGCTTCAGCTGGGTTTTGATCGGGCTGGTGGTGTTTTTCTGGTGGAGGAGAAATCGTGGAAATAAAAACTCCCGTCTGTACAGAGCTTTAGCATTCTTGGAACATGAAGAAAACAGCGTTTGTCAGAGTGTCCACTCTACGGATCTACCGCCGTGGGTAAGTTCAGAGGCTTTGAGTCTGTGGCAAACTTCACAGGCATTGCAGCTTGCAGAACACGGGTTTGCTTTATCTTGCGAAACATATTTGAATGTAGGCTCTGTGTTATACTAAACTAGCGATGCCATAGAGTTCTCACTCAAACTCTAGTTTACTGAAGCACTACGTCATAAAAAACCTGGAAATAATAACCAGACATTTGACAGCTTTCACTGCAACGCACATGTAATTGCAGGGATGGAAATAAGACTGCATAGCTGGCTTTCCTCTGACTTTAATAAGACACGCCCGAGCTCATTACTCATACACCGTGGCTAATCAGACTGGTATTAAAACCTGGGATGGGTGAAACTATGCAATAGCTGTGTGATATGCTGAACTGGAACAGCTGGAGGAGTGGTTGTTTTCTTGGTGGTCAGCAGTACTTTGGATTATTTATTAATTGTTTACTACCTGATCAATAATGGATCAAACAATATGAACTTAGATTGTTTTGAAGGAACCCGCTGTGCAATACAGCTGCCACATACTACCCTCCTGAGGCCTGACCCACATTGCTCCCACGTTTGATATGTTTGTAGTTTAGTTATAAATGCAGAAGGTAATTTAGTGTTCCTTTGTCTCTGATGGAGCCCCTCCAGCTGTAATACAGCGTTAGATGTTTCCATTCTGTGATTACTCTCTTTTCCAGCAGCAAACCATTCTTATACACAAATCTGGTACATTGAAAACTATTTGGAGTACAGATTGGTACAGAATGTGTTCCAAGAATGTATGCCTCATGCTTTCTTTCCCTTTTTATGAGAACACAGTTCAAGTTAGAAGTAAGGTAGATGTTTCCAAAAATGAAGTAAAGCCCCGTTAATAATGAACCACGGAGAAGGGGTGTCTGGACCACTGCTCTGCATCTTTAAGAGGTTTTGAGTGTTACTTCTGATGAAATGTTTGTACATGTGCCTCGCCCAGTCTACCGTTTAAGCAAATGTTTATTTTGGATGCTGATCCCAAGGAGGTATCCCATTCCTGATGTCTAACTCTATCTCTCAGTGTGCGTTCTTTGGCAATAAGCCCCACATTGTATTTTAAGCCATCGCCAGTGTTCAGGGCTTCACTTTGATTCCAGGGATGAAAGTATGACTCCTATTGCATAGCAGTTTCATCCGTTCCAGGTTTTACTACAAGTCTGATTAGCCACAGTGTTTTTATAGGTAACACACTTGTGTTTAAGCCTTATTACAGGAATAGATACAACTGCTTTCCATCCCTGCATTCTCAAATAATTTTGTAGTACAATGGAACAATTAAAAAAAAAAATACAAAAATCAGGAGAGAGCTGCATGGTTTTTCATAATTTTGTAAATTGGTAATATTTGAATGGATCTTTGATCTCAAAACATTATTCATACATCATTTTTACTTTCCCTATGTCATTAGTAAACTTTCAGGTTCTACAGGATTCAGAGAGATGACCTGTTTAAGAGCTCTTAACAAGAAGAATACATTTGTTGAAATAACTGCTGTTTTATTCCCTTGCATTGTTGCTTGCTGTTAATCTCTGGTGTAGCAGCTAGCTTAGAGGAGACTGGGGGTCACAGCCCTTTTGAAGCCAGAGTGGTGTTTTACACTTCAGAGTTTTAAAAAGGATATAACTGAAACTGAATGTGACACACACAGTGAATCTCAACCACATCTTCGTCAAGATAACTGATACTTTATTCCCATACCAACTTGTGCAGTTTTCTTTTGATGTGTATATTTCATTTCTTTGTCGTTCTGTGTTTTCGTCTGAAGTATCTTGCAGGGTTACTGTACGGTGATTGGAAGGTGCTCACTGGAGTCTAGGGTAAAGTTCTGAATATGTAAAATATGTATTAGGCTTGGGATATATTCCCCAATCCAATCCTCCTGCCCAAACACATGCCCAACTGGTTAAAGTACTCCAGAATGCTGTAGTTGGGGTCAGTTCCTGTGTTTCGTTTCCATTTCCTTTTTAAAATCAGTTCCCAATTCTAATGCCAATGGAAGGAATTGGACTTGATATTTTAGAGATACAGTAATGGTTGTGATTGTGCAACTGATTTCACCTAAAGCCAAATTTATTTGACAAACAGGGACTTCCATTTAATTAATTTGTTGCCACTGTGAGAAGCTAATGTTAACGGAATACTGCTAATTGCCATTTTGATCAATGGACAGGTTGTAATTGATTAAAAGGGAATTGGAATTGGAATGCATTTTAAAATGGAATTGGAATAATAAGAACAGGAATTGAGCTGAACCCTGGCAGTTGATGAGATGTAGTTAAATATGTCTTTCTTGCTTAAAGGAGTGGCAACTCTTAAAACAGATTTCCACGTGGACACTTTATTTTCACTGTTTGATCGGTTTGATTTCCTATCTGGAAGGGGTTAGCATGTTTCTTGTGGTGTTCTGGGTATTTAGCATATTAAACAAACTGCAGTTTAGGGTTTTAGAACTGGGGCGGTGGTTGGGTATTTAGCATATTAAACGAACGCCGGGAGGGGGTGTGCTTCAGCAGTTTAGGGTTTCAGAGTGGGGCAGAGGGCTCCAAGGACTGTTGTGACCTCCATTCACTGACCATAAAAGTGTCATTGAGAAACATGATGTGACTGTAGTTTAGACTAAGTATAGCAGTAGTAATCATGTGACCAGTGCCCTGGCTTTATGTTGATATGCATAGGTTTTTCCAGTTTAAAGTGTCTTTAAGAAGTTCATAGGCGTGCTTCTTTCTTCAAAGCTGTGAATAACACAACTGGCTGTTTTGTGTGGCTCTCCAAATATAGCCAGGTGACCTTCTCAATAGAATTCATTTCAGAGACATCAAAGAAGCAGCGCGTATATCTTTTACTAAAACCCCTATACAATATAAACTTCGGTGACAGTTAAATGCATGTCACTCATATCTGATTGTTTAATTTTGGCCAGTTCTACCCATTGTATCTTTTCTGTGTTCCCTGAAAAATGGACAATATCAAAAATACATATCAGAAAGGACGATATCTTAAAATTAGCAGGCTTCCATTTAGATGTACTGCATTGGTTTTGTTGATACAGTACTAATGTATTTAACAGAGGTAGTATTTTAATTCAGAACAATATGATTCTAAAAATATCACTTGCCAAAACTAGAAAGACGACACAACAGCAAAATTAAATCTAAATGTCACCCATGCACAGAACTGCATAAAACGTAAAAGGCAATGCAATTTAGCAAAAAAAAAAAAAAAAAAAAGTTTCAAGAATTAAAACAGTATCCAAAGTCAGTATTCAAAATTGCAGAATATAGTGCTTGACAAGGCCCTAATGTCACAGATTGTGTCTATTTTGTTTATTGACAAGGCCCTAATGTCACAGATTAATTGACATACATTACAGTAGGATCGAGAAATGTTTACCATAAATATATATATATACTATAGCTTCTTATATATATATATATATATATATATATATATATATATATATATATATATATATATATATAATGGGGATTGATTTTATTCTTAATACAAGGGCAGTAAAACGCGACTGACATGTATCTGGGTAACGGATGTCCAAGTGCTGACTGTATATTATGTAATTCATTTAAAAATGGGTTCCACATTTAAAGGGAGTAATTTCGTTTTCCCTTATCTGTCTGGTAGAGCCTCTCCAGTGGTAATACATCCAGTGTTATCTATTGTAGGGTTTGCATCTCTTCTGTTGTTATGAATTGATCGTCTCAGTAATTTGAATATGTTGCTGTGTTGCCTTGTCCAGGCTCTGCTTTGCTACACCCAGCATCTTGTACAGTAGGTTAAATGCTATGTTACTTGAAGGGAGTATGATTTTGTGATCCAGAGTGAGAAGGACTGGATGTAGCAGTGTCACATTGCATCACATTCCTCTCGGCTTAGTCATGGCCTCTTGTCTTAGGAATTCAATAGACATCCTCTGTTGCCTGTATGGTGAAGTCCAGTTAGTTTGGAACTCCAGGACTTAAATACCACAACCAATCCTTGTTTTGTTTAGCGTATTATTATTATTATTATTATTAGTAATAATATAATAATAATAATAATAATAATAATAATATTTTTATATCGTAGTTTGATACACATAGAGATCACTACATATTTTTTGCCCATACATACCCTCTGCATGTATGCATGAGCAATGGCCCATTCCACATTACGTGTGTTACAGCAACATTAAGGACTTGAAATCTCTCCTTATGATTATAAAACTCATAATCGATATAATGTAGCTTTTGGAAGGTTTTGGCTGTATAGCTTTAAAGATATGCATTACAATAAGTGTTCAGCCTGTATTTCAATGCAGGAGGGTTTGCTCCAAACTGTAACACGTAACGTGGAATGGGCTAATGCAGATTTTAAAACACATTGCTCCCTTTCAGGGGTTCATAATGAGAAGGGTTGACACTATTAAAGCATGTGTGTTATTAAGAACAGGTGCTTATTTGATCTGGGATCCACCAGTGCTCAAAATATGCAGTTGGACTGGTTTGCTGAGCTCATTGATGCGGTACTAAAGATATTTTGGGATATTTACAGGCAGGTTGTTACTGACAAAACACAACAAACTTGTAAGACTTGAATCTATAGCACTTTTTTTATATGTAGCAACACATCTGAAAGTGGGAACTAATTTAGGTGTTTACTGAACGTGGATTAGTGGATGGCAGTGCCACACGTTGAATGACGTGCCAAACAAATTTACTTTTGTAGTCAATCTAGGACTTAAACATGACTCTATCCCAGTCCACAGGGGTCCATACACACAGTATTCCAAAAAGAATATGTTCACAATTCCAGCAATGCTCACTACTGCTCTTTGGTCAGAACAGGCTGTGCAAGTTTACAGCATTCAGGTTGGTTCAGAAACTGTGGCACTGGTCCATTAACTTGTTATGCAAATGAAAGGAAGCACAGTACATATAAAACTGTCTCTCACAATTATGAGAATCTGGCATAGTTTTATTGAGCTTATTGACAGTTTAATGTGTTAACATTCCCACTGGTACTATTGCTCCCTCCAATACTGAAACCCACATGCCATCACAGAACTTTGCTTTTCAGCACAAGAGGCATTCACCTTTAGCTACATGCAGCAGCGGGAGGTTATTGTTCTATTTTTATCTAAGAAATTTCAAATAGGCCTCATAAAGACAGTAGTAAGTGCCACTATCAACTTTCTGTTGGAATTGTGTGTTTAGAGTAGTGCTGCTTTTAAGATTTTAGTGCGTAAAAAAGAAAATATTTTTCTTGGAAGCACTAACCCAGTGTTCGTACTGTTGTCAGATACAGAAAGGCTCCTGTAGATCACAGTCTTGAGCTCCCTGAACTGAAACATCTCACAGAGAAGCTGTATCATTTTGTGCAGTTGCCATATTATACTAAGCCACTTCCAAATACAGCTTTGCACAATGACCACTGCAGTTTAATTCCGGATGACATGCCTGAAGTGACCAGCAACATTATTTAATCCTTTTCATTGTAAAGCTAGAAGTGTTTAAAAAAAAAAAAACCTTTGGGACAAATTCCCAAAGCAAAATACATGTACAAATAATGATTTCTTAGTATTTGTAATATATGGAATTCAAAGACAAACAAAAAACTGGGCGCTAGATGGAATCATTTTAGTTTAGTTTTAAAAAGTTTAAAGAAGCAATGCACCTTTGCATCTGGTAAATAAATAATAGAAGCATGTCAATAATAAAACACATTGGTTGGATTTTCATAATTCGACGGTACATTTCTGTAAAACTGCAGGTCTTGATGCATTTGGGGTGCTTAACTAAGCCTGGCTGTGAAGTACCTGGACAAAATGTGAAACATTAAACATGACTGTGTGTGATTAGTGTCTACAGTGGCCTTCTGTCACTGAGTGTGTTCCTAAGTGACTTGGCAGCTACAGTATCTATGCTTTCTGCCACTGGGGGCTTGTATGGATACAGCAGCAGGTCCATCAAGTTACCCTAGTGTCAGGCAATGGGGAGTACCTTTATTCTATACTCAGTACCCTAGTGATTCCTAACATTCAAACCTCAATGTCCAGCACAGCACAGTGTGCATTTTCAGACTCCGGCAATAGATGCATATACACATGGTGTTGCTGTATAGCGTTCAGAGACAATTCAAAGTTTAGAAAAGCTAGTAATGGGTTGAAGCCTTGATCTCATGCTGACTTGTCATTATTTAGATGCTCCAGCATATTCATTAAAAAAAGCACTTCAGCGCTGTCCACTTCACCACCCTTAGCTTGAGAAGAGCAGGATGCACATGCATGAAAGATGTCCTGATTGAAACAGGTGAAAAGTGATTTTACAGTCATATGAGGAAGGAGCTGCCAGTCTGTGCAGTCTTTTGGGGAAGCGTCTTTCATTCCCGTGGGGGGGGTTAAGATAATAAGTGATTCCTTTTCTGTAGCATTTTATCATCCTATAATATATTGCAGCATTATACCCTTATAGAGATGCATATCCCAGGCAACAGGAGTATAGAGCACCCAGGGTAGCCTTTTGAGGGCCAACCCTACATAGTTTACACACCACTATCCTATATCTGTGCAACAGCTACGAACATGATTTGACTTGGTTTGTAACTTTGAGTGGTCAGAACATGAAACCAAAATGTAGTTATTGAAACTGCTCTAGTCTGTTGTTACCCCCAGTGAAATATGGGCACTCAGACAGGAACTGATGAGACTGCAGCCCACATAACAATTAGCCAAACCCTTTGTGAGAAAGTGCTACAGTAATTTGCTTCAGCGGATTTGACATTTCCCTCCAACAAAGCAAGCATCCCAATCTGTAAGTGGATGTATGGCACATATTATAGTACTGGAGATAGTTCTGAATGTGTCTCGAGTGTTTAACTTGTGCCAGGTGGAAGTAGAGATGATTTTCAGTCACATGGTATTGGAATCTACGTCATGATGACCTCTTCTAATCTCCTGATTGGCTGAGTTGTGGGAGACTACAGTAGTATGCCTTGGAAGTGGCTCTCTCAAATTTGTTGAATTCACAGACCTTTGTTACGAGTAATCTTTGTCGTATATACGTCAGTGATTTTTGTATTCCACATTCTGTGTAAATGGGTCATACTGTAGTAATCTACTTTTCATAGTAGTTCTGCACCTGTGATGTGCTTATTTATATCCTAGTCTTTACTATTGTGGTTATTTGTAGTCTGTACTGCTGCAGTCAGGGAGCAAGGAGTCATTACTACCAATTTGAAAAGATGTGTGTCAGACACCATTGTGTTGCATTCCTTCCTAAGCTATACATATTGTTTCCTTCTCAATAAAATTAAAGACACTTCTAATCCAGATACATGTTTCAACAATGGTTCTTTTTGACTGTCTGACATGCATGATGTTGAAATGTTCGTCTCCTGCCCAAAGTGTTTAATACACACACACACACACACACACACACACACACACACACACACACACACACACACACACACACACACACACACACACACACACACACACACTGTCCTTTACCGGCTGCTGTAAGGTGCAGGTCAGTTTGGCTCTCCGGGTGACATAGTGGCTGGGAAGCCTGTTTCAAGGGGAGAGGATTGGAGGCTGTCAACACGACCTGCTGTCTGATAACACAAGGAAACATCAGGCTAGAATGTACAGTAGTATTCAGACACCAAGGCAGTATAGTGTAAAATGAACATAATTGTGGAGGACTGCTATTTTAGAAGTATTGCATAGCATAAATATGCCTCTCATTATGAGGGCTTCACTCCATTTCTATTAGTCTGTAATAATTGTGGAGAGACTGCTACTTTAGACATAATTTGCCAGCCACAGTATTGCATAGCAGACATATGCCTGTCCCTTATTATGAGAGCTTTACTCCATTTATATTAGTGTCTATTTGGCTATGATGATCAACTACTTTGTATAAAATAACCCACCAGCCTTCCTTTTAATTATAAATAAGCTTCCCTCTGGAGGGTTTAGTTCGGAATGAACAATCCTACACATGTACACTTCTCAGATCTATAACTGTAAATAGAGTATAATCATACATCTCGAAAAACTACTCGCTTCTAAATCTTTTGTAGTCATTTTTGTATTACTTTAGTATAAATACATGTTAATTTGGATTCATATGTTGTTTTTTTCTGACTTTATGTGAACGAAAAGACACACATTTGCCCGTTTTCCCATTGGAAATAGTGATATTTTGAAATTGCCTGTAAGCTGCCCCAGGGCTGCGTTGTCCTCTGACGCTGTAGCTCTGGGTGGTTGCATGTTGAGTCTGCAGTGTGTAAAAAAACGGGCGGTTGATGGCACACATTTCTGAGGACAGAGTATGTTTGTCTTCACCCCTCCCAAGTCAGTGCAGGGGTGGTAGTGGTGAGCTGAGCCTTAAAATAATTGGACGCTACTAAATTGGTGAGAAAAAACAATACAAATAATTAGTGACTACTAAATTTAAAAAACAAAATAAAAAACTGGCCTTTTTGATTTCCACTGCCCATAAAAAGACTAGTGGCCCCCAGCAGCACGAACTGTAGCATTCTGTGGTTTCAGCTTCCCTGCCAGAATACTCAACCACATGTTTTTAATTTGATTAAAATGCAAAAAAGACCAGACCTTGTTATACTATTGGCTGGTGCTCTCCCATGGGGCTATTATTATTCTCAAGCCTATCTAGAGCTCAGACAAATGTCTTCCAGAGCTGTGCAGAAATAGCCCAATGAGTGTCAATGAGTACTGGTGTCGCCGTGGGCTTGAAAAGAAGACAAGGACAAATGTCTTCGAAGGCAAAGTCAAAATGCAACAGAACATAGCTTTTTTTTTTTCTTGACTTCCACTTGGTTAGAGTTTTAGATTCAGTAAATGCAACTGATGTAAGGTTACAACCAGTTAATATTTTATTTTATTTGTGTTTGTGATTCAGTGGCTCTTTAAGAGCCCACTGGCTGTCATTGTGGAGCCAGAGAAAGGCTGGGTAATTCTGTCTAAAAATGTTATTTTGTTCTGTGCTTCCAGATGTAACGTGTTCTAGGAACAGGGTGGAAATTAAGTTTAAGAAGAAGAAGAATACTGAGCTGCTGCTATTTATTTATAATATATAAATCAAGTTCATAGTACAGCCAGGAATGGGTGGAACTGCTCTGCAGGAGGAGTCTTGTTTCAATCCTTGTACATTCTTTCTATTCACTACAGAGAGATGTGGTCTTGAAAGACCTGGAAGCATATTTACCATTTTTTAATGGAATAGTTTGGCTATAGTTTGAGATGAAGGCAATGCTTTTGTTTTTTCTAATGAGTCATTCCTGTAACTCCCTGCCTACAGATTCCACAGTTGTTTTAGCTGACAGCATAGTGGTCCCAGGTAGTGTGTATTAAAGTAACTTGTTAATTCAAACAATCCAATTCCTAGCTTCCCTTTACAATTGAGACGGGGTTGAACAGATTCATGGAAACATGGATATGTTGCTCACACTTTTATGTCTTTTTGGCCAAAAAATATTTCAAAGCTGTATTGCCCCTTTACCAACATATTTCACGGCATTTCACTGTCTTAATATAGGTATTTCACGAAATCAAACATAATATTTCTTAAAGCTGAAAAAAATAGCGTTGCCACATTCAAAATGTATTATTTTCTCTCGAGTTACTGTATTATACAGCAAATGTTCCTCTATTGAAATGCTTGCCGGAAAAACAGGAAATGCTAAATTGTAGAATGCTTTGTGTTTTATGTCCACCTGTGTGGAAAGGCTGCACAAGGCATGTTGTGTATTTCATTATGACAGCACGGTTTGGATTCAGGTCTGATTTTAGAAAGAGTTAACAGCAGCAGCACGTTGCGGTTTAATTCATTATAAACGCTTTTGTTTTGTCTCAACACCACTCTCACTCAGAAGGCAGCACCCCCAACACATTGGCATTGTCACTAACTTGTTAACACAAGTACTGTGTTTTGTGCCGTCACAAACATTTTTTATTTCAGTAATTTGACCATTTAGAGCTAAAAACAGTGACAAACAAAACCTGGGTACCTAATCGGAAACAACATAATAAAACCGTTTTAACGCAGTTTATAAGTCTATTGTTCTGAGCAGTGTGGTTTTGTACTGTTAAAACTGTGTTATTTGTTTTTGAAATGTTGCCACTGCTCTTTCACTTGCTATATTCGGCACTTTGTTTTCAAAACCTGGCCCTTGAAAAGAGTACAGCTGCATGCAACAGTATGGAGTTATAGCCTTGTTTTGTGAAAATGGACCACATCACTTGGCATTAAACGGCCCCATTCCGAGTGCTGGTGTGATTCAGCAACTCTTTGCAGTGCTCAGTTTGCATTATTACATCAGAATTACCTTGAGCTTTGATTCACACTGCATTATAGATTTGCACTTACCAGTGCTTTTAACACTAGTGTGTGTATCCTATTACAGTAACCTCATATAACAATAAGCACAGCCTGAGAAGTGATACGACAAATGAGCGTGTTGCACAAGAAGCAGATCCTAATTTGCTTCCTATGCTGTGCAGGTGCTCTGTTGTTGAACACTACAGGATGTGAAAATGCTCTTTGAATGAAGAAGGAGCTCACTGGGAATTCTCATAATGCTTCGTACTGTAGGTAACATTTTAGGGTTAAAGGCAACAGTTAATGATTGAACAAGCAGAGAAATTCAATAAAATATAAATTTGTAAATGCTCTTGTAACGGTTAATAACAGCACACGGCTGCCAGCAAACCTGCATTCTGGTGACGTCCGACTGTCCTCTCTTCCAGAGAGTGGACACATTGCAGATTAAGAAAGCCAGGGAATTGCTGCTGTCTGAATTAGAACTTCAGTTTATTGCACTGTAGTTCCTACCTTGGTCAGTTCAGTTTGACCTGTGTTTTATCTGATTTATTCAAGAACCTCTATGGGAAAGCAGGAGGCTTGTCAACAGGCCGGCCAAGCGAGACAATTCACTGCAAAGAAAAATATTCTCTATAATTTGCATTTAAATGAATGCTGTTTTGACTGTAGTATGTAGTGTACTATGTATTGGCCAAGCAAATATTACGAATTGGAGTAGGAATGTTGACAGAGCCAGTGTTGTATATGCTGGAACCTTTGCACACTTTAAGGTCAGTTACACTGGCCTTTTGTGCCTCCTAAAGGTATAATTGAAAATGATAGGAGAAGGTGCTTTTAGTTAGCTAAATTGTGGAACTCATTCTGTTTTTCTATTGATGATTTAAAGACCTTATTTTTATAGGTTAGCCTTTTTAACCTGAATGACAAATATCATTGTTTTTTTTCTATTTTATTTGCTTATTTTTGTAATTTTGTGTTTTATCTATCATTAGTATTAACTTCCTGTTTTCTTAAGTTAGTTTTTCTAAATTGTTATTTATATTTATATTATTGTTATTCTAATTTATTATCTTGTCATTTTTACTACAGCTTGATACATCATACTTTTTTCTGTTTTAACTGACATGCAAAGCGCTTTGAGATACTGTGGTATGAAAGGTACTATATAAATAAAATACGGTAATCTATCATGTATCCACCCTAACTGTTTATCCGCCTTGATCAACCTCTTCAGCAACGTTTATTATTGAACAGAGAAGATTAGTTCAGAAATTGTAGATCCTACCAAAGTCAGACGGCTACTCTGTCACAAGCATTAATACCCTGTATCTTTCTAAACAAGGGACTTAGGGAAGCTCCCTAATAAAAGCTGACTCTCAAAACAATAATTGTGTAAATATAGCAATTGTTACACACAGCTGTGTATAATGGTATTTAAAACATGATTCATGTATCTGCCTTTTTACATATCTGCCCTTACTCTGGTCCCACCACAGTCAGTAAATTGAAATATAGACTGTTGTTAAAGAAACCTGTCTAAAAGGAGTAAAACAAATCAAACATATCTCATATACAGTTGTGGTTTTGTTGTTTAAAAACAAAGGGATACCCTCAATACATTTCTGAACAAAATTAAATTGACGTTTTTATTTACAAAGAAAAGACAATCCAAAACTGATTCATTGGTGTGAGCAAGTTGTAAGCATTTCCTGACCCGCAAAAACTAGCATATCTCGGGTTCAGATCTCTGCAACTCTGTGGAAATTTATTTTCATTTGTCCACTCTGTAATTGTAGAACTGTACAAGTGAGACAGTGGAGATAATTCAGTCTCTTGTAAATGATTAAACAGTAAAACGTGATCTGTGTACCGGCTGCAAATACTGTAAAAGCATTTTCACTGTGCTGTACAATGTAAGATTAATAAAGTGGCCTTCAGCTGACTGCGATTAAATGTACCTCTCTCCTGAACCGATTGACCTGGTTATCTGTTCTGAAGTTTCCTTTCAAATCAGGTTTTAGTGCTTATGCGGGATATCCCAGTGGCTGCTACAGTGAAAACTCAATTCCCTCTGAACAATTTGTCAGGAGGGATGACAGGAGTGCTTGGTTTGGAATTTGGAATCTCCTGACTGGAAGGGTAATGTTGCTGCATGCTGTAAAAAGAATGCTTGTGCATATCTTTACTGCACAGATCCCATCCACATTGAGATGATCCCTTTAACGTGAGACAAGGACACGCACTGGGCCGGGGGGCGCTTTGCTTTTTAGGCAGACTGTTTCCCTTTTACACTTCGATTTCTTTCTTTTTTTTGTATTCTCCCGTTAAACTGTGCTCCCTTGTTGCAGAGCTGTCTCCAGCAGTCTCATAATTCAGTGCATTTCACTCACATTTCACCTTGAATGGCCAAAGTGACATTCCTTAATACATTCCATCTTGTCTGTCTACAATGTCTGCCTGCATCAGTTTCTGCTGTTATTTTTTAAAAATGTACAGTATAACACATGCTTTAAATCTGGTACAGTTGGTCCAGCGAGTAGTGCCTTCAGATTGTTTGCTTCCTTGGTGTGATAATTTAAGAGCAGTATAAACTTGCTATTTACTGCATGTACTACTGGAGAAATGCAACTTAAATCTTTAAATGTGTTTCTATTTATGCTGTGTAATACTACTACTAAGAATTTTTGTTTTACATCATGTCAGTGCCACTACTGATCACATCATGTACAGTGGAATCCCTATTACAACCTCCAAAAATAGACTATATGAAATGGCAATACAGTAAATACAGCTGGCCCTTATTATTATTTGGTTATTTATCCAAAGTGACGTAGACACTAGGGGGTGAACTGTGTATCACAACTGCTGCTGCTGCTGCAGAGTCACTTCCAATAAGATCTTGGTTTTACGTCTCATTCGAAGAACGGAGCACAAGGAGGATTTAAGTCACTTGCTCAGGGGATTGAACAAGGAACCCCCTGGTAATAAACCCCTTTCTTTAACCACTGGACCACCAAGCCTCCTAGAGGAGAAAGACACCCAGATTGCCTCCAGTTTGACACACATACAGTGCTATAAGGCTCTCGGTTATAACACTCCTCGGATATAACACTCCTACAGCATGTCCCCTAATTCCCTATACTAGTGGTTCATGCAATATTTCTACAGTAAATACAGTACTGGTGTTGTTCAAGCTGTAAACGACTTCTCAGTCTTAACTTCCGTTTCTGTCAGTCGCTTTTGATGCAGTATCTGAACTGAAGAAAAGCTGCGCTGGCACTTTATAACACAGACATCTTATTCAGCATTTGTTTTATAGCTAAATATAAAATGGCCATATGTGACAGGATAGCGTTGCGGGCCCAGGTGGTATCGGCAGGCAAGGAGACTCGGAGACCAGGAAACAGTAATACTGCAGTGAAAGCGCTGCTGCACTGTTTAATAAACAAAAGGCAATCAAAAAGTCAAACAAAACACTGCTCACAGAGCCAAAAATAAAAGGTCAAACAAAAACAAATCTAGCACACAGTAAACACTTACAACATAACTGGCACAAGGGCCAAAACAAAAGTTTAACCAAAACTGTTCAGACTGGGCAGAGCCTTCACTGAACTTTGTCACACCAGACAAATGTAGTAACACAGTATTCACTCACACCAAAACACCTCCACAAAACAAAGGAATTTCCCCTTTTTTATAGCATGTGGCTGGAGCCTAATTATCAATTATTCAATTAGCTCCAGCCACATTCTCATATGTATTTTGGTAGGGATAGGAAATTAACCCCATCCCTGCCAACCACCACCAAATCACCACACAACAATATTATTATTTACAGACAGGGCCCTGCCCTGCCACACTAATGTATTTACTTTTTTGCTGCGAGAGGAGCTGCGGCTTTGCTTCAGCCCTGCTCTGGCAGCCAAACCTGGGGCGAGCCCATTCCCTCTTCCCCTCTCCCAACTCTCTCCTTCTCGCACTTGGTTTGCTTGTCTGTCGCTTTTAACTGAACACCCGACCACAATTTAGCCATGCTATTTATAATTTAAAAACTGCTAATTAAAATGATCCATGGGTGGGAATGTTGCCTTTTTTAAAATTTAAATATTAATTTAATATTTAAATATAGCGTTGATTACATAATTCATAATGCATAAAGCATGGCTAATTCACGGAAAGTGTTCCATGGCGCCTCCCCCCCCGTTTTATAACGCTTTTCGGTTATGACGCTCATGTGTCTCTTTTTATATATATATGGAACTGCTCCATAGGTTTTTTAAACCCTAGAACATTTGGCTAAACATCAGTGTAACAAGCAGCCTTAAAAAATACAAATAACAATATAGGCCTAAAACAAAGTAATGTACTATGCTCTGAAGTAGGTGTTCTTTAAGTGCATTAAAAAAGGAAATATTTACTAGCTAGCAGTTATCTTGTTGAACCCTGGTGTAAGTGAGCTGAACCCCAAAATAATCTGGTAATATTTGGACAGTGCGAGTTACACCATGAAGCTCAAGGCCACAGTTGCCAGTTCATAGTTCGTCTGTCAGATATTTTTTCAACCTTTGCCTTCTCTGCAGCCTGACACTGTATTTACTGTACAGCCGGCCTCTCCAACACGAACAAGGGCATTTTCAAGCTGGCCTCTAACAGCAGTCAGACCTAAATTGATGGAATCAAATCCGTGCTCAAGAGTATGATGAAAGACTTCATATACTATCTATATTACTAATTCAATGAAATGCTGTTGATTTTGTTACATTTAATTAATTTAGTTATCCCCTGCACAAAATAAAGCAAGCTTTCAGTTATTTTCCTTAGTGAACAAATCTCTGAAAAAGGAAAGACGGAACTTCCTTTTTGAATCCAGGGGGTGGTGTGTACAGTACCTGCCGTCTTGTTGGAAAATCCTCTGAAGGCCGATCGGAAATAACTAGAATGTGAGTCACTGCCTGGCCGACTTCCCTGTAAACCAGAAAACTCAGATGAAATGAGGGCTTTCTTACAGTGGTGTGTGTTTTCTCCAGGAGACTCTGACAGTACACTATGAATCTTAATAAATTATTGGTCTGTTGTGTTCCTTTAACTTTTTTGAAACTGTAGCATAAGCCCTGGACTTACATACATTTTAGACAAGCAATGCAGAATAACAATTTCACAAGCCTACAGTTATAAAATTAGACATGCATGCCACACTCAGGAGGCAGGAGGAGCATGTGATATTATTATTATTATATCTGTTCACCACCAACTATTGGAAAGGTAAAAGGACTAACTGAAATATGCATGTTTCTGATTTGATCTGTTTCTAAACATGTTGCTGTTGCAACCATTATTTGTTGAACAGTTCAATGTTGACAACTGTACTTGTAGACACATTTCTTACACTACATGCATAAATCGGGCAAGTACATACATTTAAACAATTTATCTGAAAATCTTAATATACCATACTATTACTGAAGGAACAGTTAAGATAGACTAAAGATGTGAGAAAAGATACTTTGCTTGAAGTTTTCTTGTTAAATCAATTCTTTAAAATCCATTAAAAAAGATGTGGTCTCCCATTTGTTGTACTACATCCTGGTAATGTAAGTCACATGGTCTAAATATAGCTGAGTGATTCTGAAATGCAGTGCCTGAAGTGATTTGTTACCAAGAAGCCATATTCATTTCTAATCCATAGTTTTGCACATTTATCACTGAAAGCAACTACACAGTGTGGGCAAGCAAGCTAAAAGATAAACAGAATGCTTGGTTATATAACCAGAAATGTAGAGCGGAATTTCAATAATGCACCAGCGAGACCACACTGAAGAGTACTGTGTCTCGTTCTGCTCACCACAGCACCAAAGGGATATTGTGACCCTGGGGAAGAGTCCAGCGAAGAGCAACCACACTAATCCCAGGATTTAAAGAACAAAGCTATGAAGAAAGGATGAAAGAACTGAATCTATTTAGCCTGGAACAGAGAAGAATCAGGGATATGATTGAAGTTTTTAAAAGTCGATAACATTGTTAACCCAAACCATTACTTTAAGCACAGTACCTAAACCAGGACTAAGGAACACAGTTGGATATTAAGTGGCGATAGACTTAGGACAGTGAGAAGGAGACATTTCTTCACATAGAGATTGGTGAGGGGATGGATTTGGCTCCCTAGTAATGTTGTTGAGGCAGAATCACTTAGATCCTTTAAGATTCAACTTGACAAAGTTCTGAGATCAGTCAGCTGTGTGAACTGGACTACCTCAGATGGGCCGAATGGCCTCCTCTCGTTCGTAAACTTTCTTGTGTTCTGATATTCCCATGTTGAAGAATAAAAACCAAAAGACATCAGATACAAGTTGAGCATCTGTTATTAATCATAACAGATGTAGTTACCCGAGTGTTGATACATTATTTAGATATACAAATAAAGCGATCACAAATTGAAAGAATTAGCTGCATTTCAATAGCAACTGTAGTTATTCGTAAACGTGATACTGCAGTGAGGGGATGAAGTGTCCTACAAACTAAGAATAGCACCAAAGAATAACTACACTGGTTCTAGTACCATGGGGCGTAAAAGAGCTTTGGGAAATCTGCAAGGTAGAAAATAGCTAGGCCTATATTCCAGTAATGTGTGATGCCATCTTCTGGTCTGCTGCAGCCTATTTCCACACCATTCAGTATTCTAGAGGTTGAGAAGCATTGTATAGCCTGGATAGCTATACTAGTGGATACCTCACATATTTTATTTATTGCTGCTTTTGGAATTGATAAGACTGTACTGATTTTAAACAGCAACACAGTGGCTGGTTTTGGTGTTTGGTGTCATGTCTGACGATACCGTACAAAAAAAAGTTCACTGAAAGTATTTATTTATTTTATATTTCGTTGCATCCAAAAAAAAAAAAAAAAATCAGGGTAGCAGGATTTTTTGTATATATAATAATAATAATAATAATAATAATAATAATAATAATAATAAAACACCCAAAATTAGGTTGGAGGTGACAAAGCTGTCCAACCTTTTTTGGTTTAAAAAGTCATACTGATAGCAAGGAATTTCTTGTATAGTCCTACAACAAATCCTCTGTACTAGAAAAGAAGAAGTTTATTTTACTAAACAGCTAACTAAATAATCTCCAGTAGTTTCCTGCTCCGTAAACATTGGTTAAGAATGCACAGTGCTTAATCAAGCTCGTAGTTAAACCTGGTTTGAGTGAAACTGCTATGCAATAGGAGTCTTACAGTATGTCCATCCCTGTGAAAGAGCAATATGCTGAATTTTACTGTAGTTGCTTCTACCTAACACCAGATTGTCATAGCTGTCTTTCAAACCCTTTAAAAACCTTGAATGGGAGACTTCAAAAGAGCCCCATTGTGGAGCTCAGTGACCCATACCTGTATATAGACAGCCCTGCTGAAGGGGTACTTCTGAGTCTGGCATGCCTCTGCAATAATGAGAGCATGGCCATATACAATCTGTTATAATGTGAATAAAATAAACCACAAAAAACCCTAACTGTATTATCTACATTCCCTTGCCTTGTATTTTGCATCTGTCCTCCCCTAGTATGTTAATGCTGTTTTTTGTCTGATGTTCTGTGAATAAGCGTTGTGATAGCTGTCATCCCCTTAATAACATGCTGAACACGACTCCACAGCTGTCAGCCACACAGTGGAAATTAGAATAGCAGATACAAAAAGCCCCTGGCCAGGTACTGTAAAAGGGCATACAGCAATAGACTTGCCTTCCAGTTTTGAGAGTGGGGGTTGCAGTCTAACATAAATGGTCCAGAGTAATTTAGCCTGTATGGGTTGACCTGGAGGAGGGGAAATATTATGAAACTGACCGAAAAGATTTTTGTTTTGATCTAACCATGTTTTTGTACTGTAGATGGGAGGCTAAAACAAGTTAAAAAAAAAAAAAAAAAAAAAGGATAAAAATCTGATTTCGACCTGTGACTGTTTAGTCATCTGTTGTTGAAACACGTGCAATGACAAATTGCCTGAGAGAAATAGAGCAATTTTAACAGTATCAAAACTAAACTATACAGTTTATTCAAGTATTTTTTGATAGCGCCACGATCCTTAGCTATTAAAAGTACCAAAAGACTAAATGCAGAACGCCATTGTGAATAGGCAGTGTAGGCAGCGTTCAATAATTGTACCCAGTCTTCATCGTGTGTTGGTGCTTTTTAAACAAAGGATACTAGCGCTGTAACTGAACTGTGTTCCTCGTGTGGCAGAAAAAACAGTGTACTTCATTTTGAAGTTTGTCTCTAATATGTTTTAGTTTTCTACAGAGTGCTATACTGGAGGACTTCTAATAAAAACAAAAGTACTACAGTGGAACCAAAATCCAGCAGACAGTGATTGTACTTACACATCTTTTACTGTCGTTTCAGGTGCACTTTCCTGATGTGGAACGAGTGGAATGGCTAAACAAGGTACGTATTTTAGTGTGTTTAGTATTATTATTGCTAAATGAATTGACATTTTTTAATTCAGTATTTAAGAGTTGTTTTTGTCTGTTACAGTAGGGTTTTCATAACTCATTCTGAGTCACTGTTTAATATAGAATCTCAAAGCATGGAAACTTAAGTTTTGATCCATATCAATATTTTTATATTTATCTATATTTTTTGCTTGAACTGTCCCGTAGTGTGAATGATTGATTTCAGCTCCATGTTATTATATAGGTTTATTCAGCCAGGTTTAATATCTCACAAGACTATAGGTTGTGTTAGAAATGGCTAGATTAATTTGCTGCATGAGGTAATGGTTGCGGGGACCAGCACTGGCATTTACATTTACTGGATCCGAGGACGACCCAAGCTCCAGTGCATTATTTGTCAGCAGGTTTTGTCAAACAAAACTCTTGAGCCTAAAAAGCATTCAGAATGTGAAAAACAAAATGTCAACACAAGAAACAGGAACTTTGTCATCAGCAACTTTCAATGCAGAAAATGACAACATTCCTTACTGACCTGGTAGTGAAGATTCAAACCCATATACGTACTTTACTTTCTTCTTGTACTTATGCATATACGCATACAAATTAGTTTAAAAATGATGTTGTGAAAAAATGTGTGGCAAGTGGTCTGTGAGACACCAAGGTGATCCCTACATTGAAAAAGGTTGGGAACCAGTGAGATAGATGATTTGCATGTTCACAGTTTGCATTGAATTGTTTTGTTATTTTAGACTGTGAAGCACATGTGGCCATATATATGTCAGTTTATCAACAAGCTGTTCCATGAGACGATTGAACCAGCCGTCAAAGGAGCACACAGTCACCTCAGTACCTTCAGCTTCACAAAGATCGATATGGGTGACAAGGTGAGTCCATTTCCAGTGGCACTTTTACATCTTAACACAGCCCGACTATGTGATTCCAGAGAGGTACTTTCATTTTAATATGACTTCCTGACATACTGTTGTGTTAAACTACCGGTGTCTATTTTGCCAAGTCAGTTCAAACTCTGGCAGTTAAGGGTCCTTGTGAGGTAATCTTAGATGTTTGTGTGAATATGCCTCTATTCGTATCTCATACTTCATATTTGAACACAGCTGTGTTCTCTGATTCTCTAGGTCAGGTTAGATTGTGGGCATCATACAGGAAAGATGAGTGCCTTTTCTGGCAGTAATTTCCAAAGCTGCCAGAGCCTCACTGTCAAGGCTGCTATCTCAAACAGCATGTGGTACTGATGGGTATTTGTGTATGGGTTCTACAGTTAAACCCTTTATGCTGAATCCTTTGACTTGGGCCCTTGCTTTCCATTCTGAAGTCCTGTGTGTTAGGTTTCTGCTGGATGAAGACCGCCCGCTTTTGAGAGACTGTTTTCATATTTGTTTTAACCGCTGGTCAAATCAGTGGTAAAAACCACTTGCTACAATACTTTGAGAAAGTGTGTTCACATTAGGGTTACAGCTACATTTCTCAAGTTTAGTGTGTGTTAAATCTGTTATTGTGGCTATATAATTACACACAATGCTATTTAAAATGCTTTTTAAAACATGAAACTGCCCAAAGTGCATAGCTACAACACTGCCCAGGGTGTTATAAAGTAATTCTGTAATCCTTCTGCTTGTAGCCCCTAAGAATAAATGGAGTGAAAGTGTATACTGAGAATGTGGACACAAGACAGATTATCCTGGACCTGCAAATAAGGTAAGTAACAGCGGAGCTGTTTGCTGTTTGTCTTTATTGAAAATGGCTTCCTGTCAGACATTTAAATGTAATAACCTTAAGTAATTCACTTCCCATTTCTTTTCTTTTTATCTTTTTATATATATAATTTTCAAGGAATACATTTTTTATTATTTTTTTATTTTAAATTTTTATCCAGTAAAACATAAAATAAAAGCTCACTGTCAGTCACTAGCCTCTCATACCTGTTTACACTAGGCTTCACAAGATTTATACGAAAGCACAGTATTTTTATTGTCTTACTATTTTAATGTGGTGAAATTATTATTTATTTTTCTTTATGTTCATTTTTTTTTAGCTTTGTTGGGAACACTGAAATAGATGTTGAGATCAAAAAATACTTTTGCAGAGCTGGAGTGAAGAGCATACAGGTAATAAAAAAGGTTGTTTTTATTTCAAGGCTGAAAACAGCAAAATAGCACAAAAACTACTTGTGTATTACAACAGATTAATACACTACAGAATATGGGCGTGGCAATACTTGTGTTTCTGAGTAATTCCCTTTAAGTAGTTGTTGGCTATTAATGAAATGGAATCAAACATGTTAATTACTCTCCACCCTTTAAATTATGATTCAACTTGATGAAGAAATACATTTCTCAGCTTCCATAGCGGTAACTCTAAACAGGACTAGAAAAGACCAAAAGTTTTGCAACATGTTTTTTTTGTCAGTTTATAGCCTCGGTACAGCAGCAAAAATCTTTGTGATGTTTTGAGGGAACACCCCATAAAATAGTAACCCCTCTAGGCCATTTCCCCAGAGCAGACAGTCAAGGGTCTAGACCATTTCCCCAGAGCAGACAGTCAAGGGTCTAGACCATTTCCCCAGAGCAGACAGTCAGGGTTGTGTTTAATTCATATCATTTGGTTCTCAAGTCAGGTAGAGGTAAGGAATCAAGTTATAAGTGGAGGTCTGATATATACATTAAGTATTTTTTAAACATGAAACTGCATCAAGCCAGAGGAGAGGGATTTTCCCAAACACACACACTCGCAGCCCTAATTACTCGTTAAGCAAGATCACCATTGTTCATTGTAAGGAACCCCCAGGTACCTTTCCCATTTAAAAACCCACAGTGCATATGAACTGCAGTCTGCATAATCATATAGACTGACCTGACTGACTGGCAGCTTTCAGTGTAGGGACTGCACACTTCATATACTGAACAAAGGAAGAAGCACTGCAGCTGTAAATTAATGAACCACAGATGACTTGCAAATAACCGCAGTGTAATGCAGCATAGATGCGATAAAGGCATTCATGTATGTATGTAGTATTTTAAAGATTCAACTATATAGCCCTTTAGACCTGGTTATATGTTATGCTCTGGTCTATTGATCTGAATACATTAATATCCCTGTGTGCTGATAATTAAAACAGCAGACAGATAATTCCCTTCAACTATAAGCATAGATTTCAGTTTAATGTCCTTTGGCCACATTGATTTACTCCCTGGCCATATCAATGATACAGAACGCAATGACATAGGGTCTTTATAGTTTGTACTGAGTTGTATTCTGTGAATCGCTCTAGAAAGTTCAATAACAGGTGGTGTCCAGTGAACATGAAACATTTCAGTGCAACATTGTTTTAACCTCTGGACATACAAACAAACCTGCACAGCCTTACTAAAAGTATATATAAAAAGATAAAACTCCCAAATGACAAGTCTAAAAAAAACATACTGGTAATTAATCTTACAGAATGAATTGCCTTATTTGGCATAAAGTATATCTAAACCATGTGGAAAAACTGACTGTCGTTTTAGTGGGCCGTTCCAAGAAAAAGCTGGGGTGGGGTGTGGTTGGGGGTGGGGTTGGTCAGAATCTGGGTTTCAGTTACAAATTCTAAGATTGTCAGATGTAAAGACAGGAAGCATGTGTTTGTATCCTGTTTTAAAAAGCAGGCCACCGTTGTCATGCGGGTGGCACTTTCGGTTGCCATAGATACATAGTTTTCAGTTTGCTGGTCATCACTACAGCACACGTTCTTCATATTTACAAGATTTCCGTTGTGTTTCTAGGAGTAAGCCTTTAGGGTTGACTGTCACTCTCCAAACATCAGTGACCTTTTTTAAAAATTGTTTTGGAAATTAAAACAGACATTTAGCCTTGAACATACATTTGTGACGTAAGCAAAAGTAACCCCTCTGATAAATCTTGAAACCTAGGGCAACATCCAATAGGTCAGTTCTGATACCACTCATCTATTTCTCAGGGATAATTCTTTATTTTACCTCCTATTATACTCACATTTATGTAATACCTCATATTTACAGAATATTTTTACATTACATTGGTGTCAAAATATATAAGGACACTAAGAATTTTATACTACCAACACAATGATGTGAAGTCTGTAAACAAAAATATAAGTACTTAAAGTATGAGTGGTGCTTTTATAGGGAATCCCTGCTGAAAAGACTTCGCAACAACGTCTGTGACATTAAACAGTACATGATTGCATTGCTTAATTTATTGGCTCGTGGTCCTAAATTAGTTAAAGAGCTGCAGTTCAAATGTAATTTTAAAATTGCGTACATTCACACAAGAAGGCGAATGGGCTTGTGCATGGATGGATACATGCTGTCTTTCAGGAAAATGGAGTTCAATTTTTGGTTTGGTCTGTGTGCAAGTATTGAAGAAAAATGTAATTCAAGGGTTAAATATTTAATTTAGTTCACATATGTTTCACAATAAGGGCTTGGTATATTTTAAACTGCCTGTTAACGTGTTTTTGTTTTATTTTATGGATTATTGTTCAAGCCATCAATTTTCAGCCCCACAAGGATTCAAATTAGTATTACTGGGCCAGCTTTGCTTGGCTTTCAGATTAGCTTGGCTGGGTCAGTGTGAACAATACATACACAGGATATATTATTCTAAGCAAGATGTTTCAAATATTTTCTTGAATGGAATCAGGGATAGGATTACTGTAACAAAAAGCATGATCAACCCTTCAGTCTAGGGTCTACATGATGATCTGTCTATATACCGCACTTATTGTTCCCAACATTGCTTACCAACAGAAATACACAGCACTCGTGTACATTGAATGATGATTGACTTGCATAACCTCTGTTCACAAAAATACCAATTTTTCTGTTCCACACAGTGGTGGTACTGTATTTAGGTGCGCTGCTGTGTCTCTTGATTGATTGATTTTCTTCTTGTGTGGCTCAACACCATGGGTCTAGCTCTGGTATCCTCTGCACCCTCCCTGGCCACTGACAGATCCACGTCATCCACTTCCTTTGCAGCTTGCACTATAGCATAGTGGGGTTCATATGGGCATGCCTTGTGGAAACTGAAGCATTGGGAGCACAAGAAGATAGCGTTAAACTGAGAACTTTCGGTGGTATTATATCAATGTTTTGATAATGTTAATAGGTAAAAAAAATCCTGTAAATATACTGTATGTTGTCTATTAGAATGTATACATTTTTTTTTCCAAGAGGCCGTTGGGGTCTAACCTTAACCCTTCCTAGTGTCCTTATTAACGTTTCCCATGGCAAATTTGCATGCTTTTCATATGTTTATACTGTACTATGCATTTACAATAGTTTAACAAGGTTTGCTGTGATTTGTTTTAAATGCTTTCCCATACCTCTCTGTGATGTGCAGTGCTTATCTATGCTTTGCCATGCTTTCACTATGCTTTATTATAATTTGCTTGTACTGTGGGGAAGTTTTATAAGAGTGACTCACATCATCTAGAATATATCAACTAAATGTAGTAAACAATTATCAAAAAGTCAATGACTTATCAACAACACATTGGAGGGGACATTGGGAGATCCAGTGCTTGTAGTTAACAGACTATTTTCTTGTCTTTTTTTTTTCCAGCTTAGTGGCACATTGCGGGTCATTTTGGAGCCCCTGATTGGAGACATGCCGATTATTGGAGCCATTTCCCTTTTCTTTCTTAGGAAACCTGTGAGTATACGTTTCACCTCAGCTTTGTTCATGTAAGTGTTTGAAGTTACCGTATTGTTAAAAACACATTATTCTAAACCACCCAAAATAATTATTTTCTGTTTGTAGTTCTTGGATAATTATTGCCGTACATTCCTATGGTTAAGCTAAGTCAAGGTGAACAAGTTTTGCATCAGTTCTCTGACTGTTAGGGCAAAAGAAGGCTGTGTCTTGCTCACATCTGAAGACACTTTGTTACAATATTGTATTTTCCCAGGGTGAAAAACAATGTTTCAATAGAATTCATGCTAATCTGTTAATGGAATCCAAAATGTATGCAGTGGAACAGTTTTCCAGAATGTCAGTGCACATGCAACAGTAATTAGAGTCTAGAACGTCCTTCAGTCTCCTTGCAGTCTCCTTCCAGAGTGTTTCCCCAGTTAGCTTGTGAAGCACAGCCATTGCGTACGCAGTTCACAAGGAAGCTGCTCTCTTCACTGGGGTGTTTATAATCAA
Source organism: Polyodon spathula (assembly GCF_017654505.1). Taxonomy (NCBI): domain Eukaryota; kingdom Metazoa; phylum Chordata; class Actinopteri; order Acipenseriformes; family Polyodontidae; genus Polyodon; species Polyodon spathula. The sequence goes on along the minus strand of NC_054537.1, from coordinate 4,021,865 downwards.
TTGGAGTACAGGCAGTCCTCTCTGCACAATTGGTTCCTGAAAGTTGCGTTGTAAGTCGAAGCACATTTTCCCATAACAACAATGTTATAAGTTCAGGTTACGTTCCTGACTCTTTGGCCAGGTAATATATTTTTACAAACTTGTCCCGTTATATTGTACTCATGCAAATATTTATTTAACTCTTTACACTTAGCCCGGTGGGTACGTGCGTATTACTCAGGCATCTCTATGGCTTGTTTAAAAGTACAGACTAGGGGTTTTCCAGTGATATATTCATTGTGTGTATGTGGTACTCCTAGCTGGAACTACGATTGTCTGAAGTTAAGCCCCTCATCATGTGAGAGAGTTCACAGCTTAGGCTTCGTTTTGAGTCAGTTGCTCTTATCAGACATTGTTAAGGGCTGTGGCAAAGTGGTTGGTAAGGGGAACAGATGTCGCGGTGATGCGGTGCAGGAGTGATGAACAGACAACAGTGATTCAGTGAAAAAAAAGTGCTTTTATTTGTAATCCAGGTCTGGTGACCATCAAATAATAAATCCCCGGCTATACACAACAATGTAAAGCCCGGGGATAGAAATAACAGGGCATAGTCCCGAACAAAACAAACACACGTCACCAGTCCTGGGTGAGTGCAGACGTGCGTGTGCGGTGGTGAAGACACGGGTAATTTGTGACGGTTGGTGCAGTGGTGATCCGGTTCGTGCTGACCCTCGCGACAGCTCCAGATTTGTGCATTTAGCTGTCTAGTGGTGAAAACACAGACAGTTATTTACACAGACACAAACAACACACAACACTCTTTCTTTTTCTTTTACTGAGAGCTCCTCTCTTGATCCTTCTGTCTCTCCAGAGTTTTACCCAAACAAAGGAAAAGATCAACGTTACCCTGGCCCCTATATGTAATCCCGCATGATATCGAGGTAAACGGTTGCAGCTGCCTCACAGGTCGGGAGGAAGATTCATCACCAGAACTCATCTTTCCGTCACAAGGGCAAATACATTTTAAAAAAGTTACCTTCATACAAAAAAAACAAAAAAACAGAACGCTAGACTGAGTCAGGGTGACCACGACAGGTACTGCGGTTCAGACACAGAGCTGCGCACATGATTCGTGGCTCGTGTCTCGCCGTGTCGTAAATGCCGTATTGATAAGTGTAAAGTCGAAGCAGGGTAATAATGCAAAAGTCGTAAATGCCTTGCGTTGTAAGTTGAAGCATCGTAAGTCGAGGATTGTCTGTATTTCATGTTCTTGTGTTAAGTTTAGTTAACGTTAAGCAGAACATGTAATTTTTATCTCAGTAAGAAATTGATAAGAAGAAACCCCAGAAATGGTTATTTACAGTGAAAATACGTTTAAATGGGTCAATGTATTTAACTACTTTCCAACATGTATTTTAGCTGTATATTTGGTATAACTGAGTCTCTGCTTCATATATACAGTACACACAATTTCACGAAGAGGTCCGTCCCACAAGTGCTGTGGTACTGCAAAACATTATAATTTTACTACCAATGCAAAATGACTAAGTCAGAGATTTCAGTCAATGAATGAATGGAGGGATGTCATGGAAAAACTTGATTTTCATGTTCTTCAGATAATCTCTCTGCGTATAATCAAATACCATTTTCCAATGGTGATAAAAAGCAAAATAAGTTCAATCTTAAACTTCCAGGACCCCATTTAATGAATTATTCAAACCTGAAGATGTTGTTAAAACAGGGCAAGGCAAAGGTTGACATGCAGCTACCCACACCAACAGCAAGGAACGAAACCCACAAGCAGCTGAGAGCCTGAAGCATGCCATACATGGATGCTACTTTAAATCAATATCAGTTCATTTGGGTTAGAAACAAAAATGCTGTCCCTCTTCCTTAGTGATGAGAGCCGGTAGCATTTTGTTTACATTCCCAATATGTTAGTTCAAACATGTCTAATACAAAGTTTAAATTTAAGGAAATTGAACGGAAGCCATCCCTCTTAGTAGAAGTGAACGGGCAAATTACATTTCTCCTTGTCACTTCACAATTAGAAACATTTTAATTTGTTGTGCTTACTAAAGCCATATTAACAACACGTCTATGTGGTGCTTTCGCTTGAGCTCAGGGGCTGTTCTTCACTTTCAGTTGCCAGCCATTGATCAGGTGCCATATTAACAACACGTCTATGTGGTGCTTTCGCTTGAGCTCAGGGGCTGTTCTTCACTTTCAGTTGCTGGCCATTTGATCAGGTTTCCCTTTGATTTGCTTGCAATACACTGCTGTGCACTAGAGATTGTGCTGATGCTTACTAATATAAAGACACATGATCTTGCCTACGTTGCAGATGTCTATGACAGGCAACTAGAATGAAAGAGCTATGACTGTCAACGTATAATAAAAAGATAAGGAGGGTAATAAAATAGAAAGAAAATATCATTGAAAACAGTTTGCTCTTCAAGGTCTGGAGCAGTGAACTGTTCAGTTAAAAGGAACAGAGAAATAAAAAGCTGTCTGTCTGCTCTTTAAACATGTATCAGAACTCCACGAAGCCCTGCAGTGCTGGAATCAAACTGTATCACTGGAGTAATTTCCATGCTGGCCTCCAAGTAATCTCTGTCTGTAACTGCTTTTGTCTCTAATTATGCAGTTTTTGTAATGTGTAATGCCAAAAGTAATGAGCCAATGAACTCTGTGCGACCTTAAATAACTCTGTTTCGTGACCATATAAGGCATGGATCTTGTATGAAAATGATGAGGAAATTAAGTAAGGGCAGTTTGCTATGGTTACGTTTTTTTGTTTAAATTCCATCGGGAACATAGAGGCGGGGGGGGGGGGGGGGGGGGGGGGGGCACCACTTTGCCCGCCTGCTATGCGGTGGTGAGCTGTCCTTTTGGACTTTGGGAACAGCAGAGCTCAAACCACTCACTCCTAACACTGCTCGAGTTCACAAAGCTCTCGTTTCCCTCTCAAGTTTGCACAGTGTCGTTTAATTCACCAAAATAAAACATGCAAGGTATTCAGAGTTTGGGTGTACACTAGGACAGTTTGGGATAGTTCAATTCACTTTGCAATGCATTCTGTTAAGTGTAGTCCTGCTTTGAAAGGTACCTGAGACCGGTAAAACATACCCAAATGCATTGTGTTGTGAGTTGAAAAGCCTGAACTTTCCCAAACTGACCTAGTGTACATTGAGTTATATGGTAACCCTATTTTGAAGTATCAAAAATGTTCAGTGCTTATGTCACCTCTCTGTCCTTGGGTACATTCTACCTCTGTTTTAAGGTGTCCCTGTGTACTATGAAGCAGGTTATCAGGCTGTGAGATACTGGCTTCATTTTTGCCTCATAATGCCACTTCAGTTGCACTGTGCAGCTTTATAAAGGGGGAGTACTTTGTTACACTTACATTTTGTGTGTACAGAAAATCGTGGTGACTAGTATTGCACCTATTGTTCAGATTGAGCTTCACAGAAATCAGGGGCTATCAATCAGGTCAGGGGCATTGGTAGTGATTGGGCTAATTTCATCATTTATCGGTTAATTGCCTTCCCTGCCAAAGCAATTCACAATTCACAATTTGAATGATTAACAAGCAGTCAAGCTCAGGCACAGCTGCATAACAGGTAGAAATCCCACACTCGTGGCTGGGTGTTCGGAGGAGAGAACGTGAGAGAAAGACGGGAGAAAGAAATTCACAGATTAAAGAAAACAATTGCTACTGGAAGGACCAGCACAATATTTGTTTGCTCTATGTTTGTTACAAGTGTTTTGTCTGGTTATTTTGGCCATTTTGCCTTTTGTTTTGGGTCATTTTGTTTTGTGCAAACTGTTTATTTATTATTAAATCAGCACATCAGCGCTTCACTCGTAGTACTGTGTCTATCTCTTCCTGGTCTGACTTCACCACCAAGCCGTCCTGGTCAGTGGGATATGAAAGAGCAAAGTGCAATGAGTGCATGCAATGTTAGACACCCTTTTCAGTATAGATTCACGACAGACAGGTTGATCCAAGGGCTTTATTTTCATGCAAGCGCTCATTTATTGGCACGGAGTGTGCTGCTTTAACATTTCTGCATATTGTGTGTATGTATGCGTTATATAGTGGAGGATGCATTCCTTTAAATGTATTAGAATAACTAAGGAGTACTGTGAAAAACCAAATGCAAATATACTATTTTGCTGTCTGTCAGTTGGCCACTGCATGTAAATGGGCTGTAGTCCCCACTGCACTGTGGTACACTACTATAAGTAGTAGCTGACCATTACTTTCCTGGTAAGGCTCCAAGAAAATGGCAGTGTTTTGAGTTTGCTTTTTTTTTCCATTATTGTATGTATTGTTATATTTTTAAGCTAACCTGAATATAATATAAATTGATCACAGTGGACATTTTTCAAATAAGTAAAGCCTTTAGAAAAGTTGCTTTAACTGTCCAATCCTTGTTGTTGTAACTCAGTGAGACCTTTCTTGGTCTCTCCTTCCCTATTAGTTATGCTTATGACATAACCAAATGTAAACAAGGAATCCCAGCATAGGATGATTTTTATGGCACAAAGGCTTCTTGCTATTCAGCGAACCTCTACCCAATGGAGAATAATGCTACTGTCTCTAGAGTCACATTTTTAATCCTAAACACTAGATCTCTTTATCAGAACCAAAACTGTCAAATTACCAGAATTCAGAATCCAAACAGGAGCCTGAAATGTGGATACAGCTAGCTGTGGCTGTAATTCTCCATGTGTGGAATCCTGAATATACTGTAGGTGGCTACCTCTAATGTATGCTTAAGTGTTCGGTAGATACCTCTAATCAAGCTGAGAATGTATTTCTCACACACTCTTTGCTTTGTCAAGCATACAAAGTCATACAAAGAGTACAAGAGAAAGCACACTCTCAACTTGAACACTTGTAAACACATTGTGTCATTTGCATCTAAAACAGATCAAAAGCTGATATTAACACACTTTTTTTTGTATAGAACCTGTTTAAACGTTTAGAATTCTTCCTCATTATTTGTCATTGACATTGTGAGTGCGAGATCTAGACTGTCGGCAACATAAGTGTAGTTGCTTCTAATAGGTTCCAGTGGGGATATTTTTTATCAGACTGGATTCTTGCTCTTTTTGTGTCAGTCTGACATATTATTATAATAATAATAATAATAATAATAATAATCTTTATTTTTATATAGCGCCTTTCATAGTGGGACACCATCACAAAGCGCTTTACAAGATACAAGACTAGGGTGTGTGAACTATGCATCAGTTGCAGAGTCACTTACAACAACGTCTTACCTGAAAGACAGGTTAAATGACTAGCTCAGGGTCACACAATGAGTCAGTGGCTAAACGGATTTGAACCGGGGATCTCCTGGTTACAAGCCCGTTTCTTTAACCACTGGACCACACAGCCTCCTATAATATATAAACTTCACTTTGAAACCTATTGCAAGTCATTTAATAAAAAATAAGAATACCAAAAGCTAATATAATGGACGTGAAAATTCCATCGGCTGGTTTCAGAGACCCAGATTGACACTAATGTTGGACTACCTTACCTAAATGAATGGAGACTCCTGCAGAAGAAGAGAGCAAAGCGAAGCATGAAAATGTTTAGACGTATTGAAGTCTGTAATCTCTGGCACTTACCTTTCCTATGAGGAATCAGTATTTAGAGGTTGATTTGTTACAGTTGTATATCAGGACATCTAAAGAATAAAAGAGGAGCCTACTTCTGGTGCATTCATTTCTATTTTTGCATCTTACAACCTCTTTCTAATCCATTCAAAACAACCCACCCCCTTAGCTTGCTAAGTTAGCTGACTACTTACAACATGCTTCATAAATACTGGAAATTAAGAACTAGCTTCATATAGAACTATGCAGTTTCTGAACTAGCTGTATAATCTTGATACACATACTGTAGTGGACCAGGATATACAGCAATGTCAAAGCAACTGTGACTATTCTGAAAATCTTGACCCTTTGACATCATTAAATGGGTTTTTGCTGATTCATTTCCTTTTTTGGGCATGGGCGGTGGGAACCTTGCATTGCTTTACTGTTCCCAATCTATACTGTACATGAAATGAACCGTTTTCATGCAAGTATAGAAAAAAGAATGAACCGTGTTCTAGCATTTGTAACTGTAAATAAATACATAAATGTCTTTTAACAGTATCACCTTTAGAAACAATAGTCTTGAGTTGCAAGTAAAAATACACATGTTTTTTAATTGTTACATACCCGGTATTTACTGTATTGTAAATTGGCTTTGTGAGCTATCATTGTTTTCGTCACACACTATTATTCCTATCTGTCATTGCTTTTACAACGGTAACACATTCTAAATGTAAATGAGGATTATTTCTTGATCAAGTGTAGAAAGAATGCTGAATTAGCTTTGTCAAAACATTCATCTGCTGGACTTTTTTTTTCTATTCATATTTTTTGATTGGGTTTTTAAAGTTATTGATGGAAAGTAAAGATGAATACAATTAAGCCATATAGTTTACCACCAAAAAAGGACAAATCCACAGCACCCTTTTCCATGTGACAGCATTGTTTAGTACTTGCTGACCAACTGATTCAGCTTCTGCTGATTAACTTTTAACTGAAGAATGCACTGAAGATCAACGAGAACTGAAAGCACAACAGTTTATATAGTCTTAAGATGACAGTGGCACTGATTTTGCTATGTAATCGGTGTGTGTGTGTGTGTGTGTGTGTGTGTGTGTGTGTATGTATGTATATCCACTGCGGCCAGACGGTTCTTCCTAGTGCTTCCCTCAGCAGCCTATGCACGCCAGCATCTAGTCCTGATCCTTCTGGTGAAGGGAGAGGCAGCTCCTGCTCCTCTCCCCCTAATGGTGATGGAGGCAAAGGCAGCGCCAGCTCCACTCCTTGTGATGGTGGAGGAAGTGATACCAGCAGACATTCATCCTCTGCTGGTGGGGGAAGTGATACCAGCAGGTATTCACCCTCTGCTGGTGGATGGGGACCCAGCAGGCATTCACCCTCTGCTGGTGGATGGGGACCCAGCAGGCATTCACCCTCTGCTGGTGAATGGGGACCCAGCAGGCATTCATCCCCTGCTGGTGGAGATGGCGGAGGCAGAGGCAGGTCCTGCTGCTCTGCTCCTGGCGACGGAAGTAGGAGCGGCGTGTAGTCACCTGGCGACGAAGGTGGGAGAGGCGTGTAGTCACCTGGCGACGGAGGTGGGAGCGGCGTGCAGTCTCCTGGCGGCGGAGGTGGGTGCAGTGTGTAGTCTCCTGGCGGTGGAGGTGGGAGTGGTGTGCAGTCACCTGGCGACGGAGGTGGGAGCGGCGTGCAGTCTCCTGGCGGTGGAGGTGGGAGTGGTGTGCAGTCACCTGGCGACGGAGGTGGGAGCGGCGTGCAGTCTCCTGGCGGTGGAGGTGGGAGTGGTGTGCAGTCACCTGGCGACGGAGGTGGGTGCAGTGTGTAGTCTCCTGGCGGTGGAGGTGGGAGTGGTGTGCAGTCACCTGGCGACGGAGGTGGGAGCGGCGTGCAGTCTCCTGGCGGTGGAGGTGGGAGTGGTGTGCAGTCACCTGGCGACGGAGGTGGGAGCGGCGTGCAGTCTCCTGGCGGTGGAGGTGTGAGCAGCATGTAGTCTCCTGGCGGTGGAGGTCGGTGCGGCGTGTAGTCTACCCTTATTACAGGGGGCTGGTGCAGCTCTCCCTCACTTGCAGGGGACTGGTGCTGCTCTTCCTCAATTGCAGGGGACTGGTGCGGCTCTTCCTTACTGGCAGGGGACTGGTGAGACTCTCCCTCACTGGCAGGGGAAGGTGATGGAGGCAGAGGAAGCACCTGCTCCTCTCCTCCAGGTGGTGATGGTGGGGGATGTGATACCAGCAGGCACTCACTCTCTGTTGGTGGAGATGGTGACAGTAGGCATTCTTCCTCTGTTGGTGGAGATGGGGTCAGCAGGCATTCTTCCTCTGCTGGTGGAGATGGGGTCAGCAGGTATTCTTCCTCTGTTGGTGGTGATGGGGACAGCAGGTATTCTTCCTCTGCTGGTGTAGATGGGGTCAGCAGATATTCTTCTCTGCTGGTGGAAGTGGGAACAGCTCCCTCGGGCTTTGGATTCCCACGGTCCCCCCGTCTGGGCACTGGACTCTCACGGTCCCCCTGCCTGGGCGCTGGAGACCCTGCTGTCAGGGCAGCTGTTCTGTTTATAGCTGCCTCCAGGTAGCAGAGGACCAACTCCACACCTTCCTCCAGGGAGTTTGGGATGTGTTCCCTCTCATACACCTCCCATCGCTCCCTGTCCATCAGCCACAGGACCCAAATGGCTATGGGCATGGACTGGGTGTCCAGCCCAGGATCCAGTCCTTCGGCGTGATGGCGTCTTCTGCCATTGCCCTTCAATACAGATTTTTCCTCTGCAGTACTCCTCTTAGCCTGAGTTTTGGAGGCACTGTTGTCCCGGTTCTGACACCACATGTGACAAAGATGGCTGTAGTGGGGATGTCAGACCAGAAGAAACACACAGTACTGCGAGATGAAATGATAAATGGATGCGCTGCTGCGCGGTTTATTATTATAAAATAAAACAGGACAAAAAACAGGACACGGCACTTGATGCCAAAATAAATAGACAAACAAAACGGACTAACACTTAAACCAACAGTGCACTAACAGACAAACACGATGAGTCAAAACAACGGTTATATATTTACGTTTAGTTATTGTTTTAATTTCTCCTTCTCCACACCCGTTCTCCACTCACCAAACACACAACCCCGAGTAGGGGAAAATATGCTGCTTTTATGCAGCTGTACCGAGATTTGATTGCTAATCAGTCATTCAGTCGCGGTACAACTGCATGTGAATTAATAAAGTGCAATTCCCCGTGCTCACATATTATTACATTTTACCTGCACGTGAAGTGCTGTGCAATCCTCGTGCCTAAATACAAATATACATTTTAAACACTCGTGTTACACAGACCCGTTTATATCCCAAGTACCAATGACTATACACCAACGTTAACACACAAAATACAACACAAAATACACACAGGGGTGGGGCACTTCGCCACAATGTTTCATAAAGCTTCAGAGCCAACTAAAGTGGGCTGTGTTGGGAAAACCTGTTTGTTCCGTTGATTTTGTTGGTCCTGGTAATAATAGAGATGATGTGATTTATACAAAAGGAATGTGAATTCAGTTAGAAAGGGAGCGTTAAGTCATGGAAAAGCCTTCAGCATTGTGTTTTCCAGTAACAATCACATTAGTAATGAACAATGTATTCCATAGTTCCATAGCAAGTAAAAAGTTCATCATTTTTCTAGGCTATATTTTTACATTGTTGTTGGCCTTGAAAGTGCTAATTGGTGTTCTGTACAGTATACCGTTACAATGAATGTGAGTTTTGGCTGCTGCTATATTGAGGTTTCATTAAACGAAATCAAACTTTAGGAGATTTCTCATACAAACTTATTAGGCAGCAAGTCAAAGGGTAATGCATTATTTTGTCTTTTTTTATTTTGTAGCGCTCCTGCCATACCAATTTAGTGACCTATCATTTCAGTTTGCTAGTTCCCAATACTTCAGACTGCTATTAAGTTTACAATGCTGCCCTCAAAATGTCAACCACCATGTTTGCTGATGCTGATGTGCCTCCAGTATTTTCAGTCCAAATGCCTCCTTGATAATGAACGCATTGAACCAGACCAGGAGCTTTGCTTTACTGCATGTGTTATACTTATACATGACATGTACAGTAACTATGGTTACAGTTGCATCTTACTATTTGTGGACAAGCCTTTCTTGGATCAAACCCAGCAACTATACTCTTGTTCTATAATTCTTCATTTGATGTTTTAGCTGATAAACCCAAGCTAGTTTTCCTCAATTGACTGACAGCCAGTAACATGCTGTGACTGCAAGAACACTGCTGAGGTGACATGACCTAGGAAGTGAAACAGTAACAGACTTCCTGAAAGTAAGGCAATCAAAATGAGAACTTGATTTTACCTAGTGTACAGTAGTACCAAAGTTTGGTTTTAAAATGTAAATACATGTTTTCTATGGTGCATGTTGCTTTCCAGACTGCACATCTTAACTAATGTGTTTATCATCTTCTTGTTTAGATTCAGTTTGTTTATTAATTTCTATTACAGTCATCACATCACAGTGACTTGTTAAAAGCACCTCTGTGGCACCTATAAAGCTGGAACACGAGAGCTTAACCATTAACCTGTCCTCCTGCAACGCAGAGGGTTCCTCTGAGTTTTAAAGTCACCAGGATGTGATAACTAAAACAAAATAGATACCCAGTGAGTCTAGGCTACAGTAAGAATATTTATAACAGATATTTCATTTCATGAACCAGTTAGCTTTGGTATTGACTGTCCAGGATAAAGGCAGAGGTCAATTAATACAAGTATTGTTCTGGTTAATTAGTGAGGAGGGGTTAAGTTACAAGTCACATAGAGAATCAGGGGATTAAAAGATCTTCTTGTGTGCCCTAGACACTCTCTTCTAGGAGATCTGTTATGAGATATTCAGACGCTTGTGGACACAGATATGTTTATTCAGTGATGACACACTGTACAAAGCCACACCGCACTAGAGAAATGAGCTGTGAAAATAACTTGTATGTTATTAGGAGAAGCCTTTCCTTGGCTAGGATACAGTCCATACACTATGTGAAAAACAATGTGTTTACTTTATAGAAGAAGTGGAAGCTATTACCTCCAATATTAGGTTCCCTCACCAAAGCATCTCCAACCAGGCGATTTATTATCATGTCTTGCTCTGTAAGGGAAATGCCAGTGGGAATTCAGCCTGTCAAAGTGGATTGTCAACCACGTGTTCTGAAGATTGATGTAACTTATCTGAATTCTGGATCACAGTCCCCCTGCTATAAATCGAGGTCAACACCAAATCTAGCGAGCAGGGACATTTTAATATTTTCAAGCACACAGTACCTGTGTCTCCTGGAGCTTAAAAGATTAAAGCTTATCTGTAAGTAAAAAGCAGCACAACAGTGTGCACTGCATTCCTAATACTACAGTGCCTTAGTGTTTATTTGTGTGTACATTTACATACCGTGATAGTGAGTGTAAATAACCATTGTTATAGGAACTGAAATTAACATGGCATTTATTTCTGAACTCTTTTTTGTAATTAAAACATTTTGTTTGAGAAACCAAAGCATGCCTTCATCTGTTGCAGTTTAGCTGCGAATCATGTTATTTTCAGCCCTGCTATGGACCCGATGGCGTGGCATCACAGGACTCAATGTTCCATGCCTCTGGGCAATTACTTATCCTGCTAGTTATTATTATTTTGATCATGTGAGCATTAGTCATGGTTTGGATGTATGTAGGTTTCACAGTACTTTTGTTAAAGGTATCAATAATTAAACAGTCGTTTGCTTGCAGAAAGTTATTTAAGCTATGAAAGGGAAAATAAATGGTGTGTCAAACAACAAAGGCTTTGCAGTTATCCTTAGTTATGTAGACAAGGGTTTGTATTTAGTGCCTAACAGTAAAACATAAAAGCTCTCACCAATTTTCTAAAAAGTGAATCATCTGGTTCTTTTCCATTGACCTTTACGTGATGGCTGGGTACATTTCATCTCAACAAAAGGCATTATTGTAATACATGTAATAACAATCATAATAAAAGCAACTTTTGGTTTTGAATGTCTTTCTTCCTTTCTTCCTTTCAAAGTATTACATAAACTTGGAAGAAGTCCAGAAGGTTGCTTTTGGGCAGATCTGTATGGTGTGAGATTTTTCATTGCCACCTTGCAGCCCATAAACCTCAAATACCTGGCTGTCAAGCACTTGAGCAATGAGCAGTTCCTCAAACATTAGTTGGAATGTGTGAAAGAAATTTGATGAGACTGGCGTAAGACAATGCACACTCCATTATAATAGCCTTCTTCATGGGGGCCAGTATTGTTGACACAGCAGATCACTGTTTTGGTGGATTTGATAGACACTGTGTAATACTGGTGCCATTTCCATGAAAGCCCTTCTCAAGTCCTGCTGTATACTGTTCTTGATGAAAGGAACTTTAAAAGGAACTATTTATATGACATTGGTATAACAAAACACAATATGAACAAAATATACCGATGGTTATGAGCTGCACCTACATGTTTAACTAGAACTGACCACTATTATTACAGTACTTGCAGGAGGAATAAAGGTGTAGATGACATCCTTTAAAATAGCTCTCACTGAGGGCTGCTTGCGCTATTCCATTACAACTTAAATGTGAATGTGCACTGTACACTTATTTAGGTTAATTACATGCAGTAAAATAGCTTGCCATTTACCATTTAGCCATTTACATCAATATAGTTTAGAGGTTACAGATGGGGCAATGGCTGCATTTCACATAATAAAATGAGAGCATGTGTCAAAGAAAGTGGTGTAGTTGAGCTGGAACGCCGTTCCAGTGCTGTGGTCCAGCTGGAACGCTTGTAATAGGCAAGCTATGTCACATGGCTCGCATCTCCCTCACAATTGTGTGATTCAGTCAGTAGTCCTGTTGATGTAATGAAAAGAGCATTAGGAACTTCTGTTACAAACTAATTTTTAAGAAAGCTAAAAATGCTGACTAAGATGACAGCAACGGTGCATGGACTACGATTATAAAGCTCTGTGAAACTAAGTGAATCATTTCAGGAAGGATGTGGTCAAGTACAGGAGTCTATTCCCTAACACATGTAGCTTTGCTTTCCAGGTCTGATAGATGTAGTTGTTTCAGTTGGTTTAATGCAATGTGATGTTGCAAGGTGTAAGAAATCGAGTATGTGTCATATGCATGTATTTGCTGATGTGAATGAAGATTATTGTCTCTTGTAAAATAACATTATTTTATGTTTTTCTTAAGCTGATGGATATCAACTGGACTGGTATTACAAATATACTGGACATCCCAGGCTTAAAGTAAGTTGAAATGTTTTTCAGTGATCCACCATCTATATTTGTACTCATATATCCATGGTGATGCATGGACAATACTCTAATAAACAATCCTGTGTCTCATTTCAGTCATGTCATGTGTTTATATCCCAAGGTTACATATGGGTCCTATATAACATTTCGAAATATCTATGAGTCTGTGTCGCTGCAACATGTGGATGTGTTCTTGTGCAACATGCATTCCTGTTATTATAAGCTTTTATTTGTAAAAATGAAGCAGTATAATTGAAAGATAACTTCACATGAAAGAACAAGCCAGACGTGCTATATATATATATATATATATATATATATATATATATATATAACATTTTTTATGTTTCTGCAGTGCCAGAGTTGGGTTTCACTTGTGTAAACAAATCCAAAGTTGTAAATGAACTCTCTTGAGTAGTTAAAGTACAGATTTCCTGAAAGGGAATGCATGTGTGTTCCAGATCTTGATGTAAAGGTCGGCCTTGGTTTTTGCATTACCCATTAGATGATTAACAGCAAAAGTTGTTACCATTTAAGAAAGAACATTCTGCCTTGGCTTCAGGACCATCATGAATTAAATATTGCAATAGCTTATTTATGTGTTCCGCCTTCTTCTCCACCAGGGTTTTGTTTTACCTAAGGAAGACCAACCCAATCCTGAAAACTGAACTGATACATTCAGCCCATCACCTCTATCTATATCTATCTATATATATATATCTATATATATATATATATATATATATATATATATATATATATATGTGTGTGTGTGTGTGTGTGTGTGTATATCTATATATATATATATATATATATATATATATATATATATATATATATATATATATGTATGTATGTATATGTATGTATGTATGTATGTATGTATTTATTTATTTTCCTTTGGTACCCCACATTACATGCTGTATGTCTATGACAGGCAACTAGAACTAGAACTCCTAGCTAAAGAGCCTTGACACATTCTTATTAAAACAGAAATGCATTACAAAAAACAAGGAATAGTATTGATGACTATAATAACAAAAAGAGCAGCTTCCTCTTAGTAAATGGTACTATGTGAGGAACTCTGCTCCTAAATTACGTTATCCTTGAGGAATTCAAATGAAAACAAATGCAATATTCTGGTTACAGGAGCCACCCCAGTCAGAGTACAGGCCCCCCCTGTGCAAGCTGTGATAAAGATGTAGCTACAGAGTATACTCCGTTTTCTAAACTGGTTTCAGAGGCTACAGAAGTGAATGTCATTGAAGATGACATGGTGCACTATGAAAGTCACGACTGTCAGTGATGACTTTACAATTACATTTTAGATTCTAGAAAGAACAGGAGAGGTTATCAGGATAATTAGCTCATACATTCAGATGTTGTGCTGGGTCTTTGCTGTTCATACCAAATCCACAAGGAATTCGTTTTTGTGATTTCAGAGAGATCACATTTCAGAGAGAACACATACCAGCACAGCTGTTCTCTCCATGGTCTTGTACTACAGCGCTGCACATGGGTTGTTAAACTAGTTGTGTTTGTTTGCTTATTGATTATAGTTTGTTAGTACTGTTATGTTTTCTTCCTCAAGGTGCCTTTCTTGAGTAGATAATGGGCACACCCATCTGTAGAAATGTAGTCACCCTGGTTATGCGAGTCTGTGCGGAAAGAACAGACTCTGGTTAAAACATATAAAGCTGCATCTACTCCGCCCAATAAAACAGGCCCTGAGACTAATGCAAGGTTGAACAGTCCCTGACACGTGTTTCCTTTGGAATGCAGCCACTTTCATACCCTCTGTGTCACTCTTATGTTTAAAATGGGGCACGTACTGCAAGTCCTATTTTTAAAAGAAATTCTAAATGTGTCCCCATGTGGGGCTCTGTTGGTTAAGAGGCTGCAAGACGGTGCTGCTTTTGACTTTAACCTGAAGTAAAAAAATACAATAACTGAATGTCTTGCGGGGAAGGCTTTAGAAATGAATGACCAAAACTGTAAATAAGGTATGGGTCCAAATGGGGGAGAAAAAGATAATTGCAGTAGGACAAGGAAAAGATTCAACTTCTTTTTTTTTTTTCTCCCAGTACTTGGATAATGTATGTTACTCTCTCTCTTATGATTTATATTGCTTCAATACAGTATTGCAAGGAATTCAGTTTGGCTATATTGGTGGTTGAGAAAAGAAATTCTAACTTTAAACCATTCTATTATAGCTTATTAATAAAATATTAATGAAGAACCAGTGTTCACTGTCCTTTATAGAACAGCAAAGCAGTACTGCCAATCTGTCAAGAGCACGTCTAGATTTGGGGGGGGGGTGGGGGGGTCGGCTGTCTCAATGTTTTGCTGTTATTGTTTTAGTTCGAAACAACACTGCTGTTTCTTCAGTATAGTTTTTAGCCAGGGTGGTGGTTGACTGACGTTTAGTGGCTTGTCTCTTCTTTTATAAGCACCTGTGCTGCCCTCTACTGGCCATTTATAAAACACAACCCAAAACAACCTACTGTCTGTTTACGTTCTCTGAAACAAACAGATTGATGTTTTGTGTTTTCATTCCTTCTTGTTGTTGCTCCTCCGCACACACTGTTTGAGCCAGTATTCCCAAACTTGCAGCACATGTTTCCCTTGGCTCTGTGTCTCCTTCCTCGCCCAACAGAATATGTGCTTTATTCATTGTCATGCAAGTAACGCCTAACCACACCCGTCAATCTGCTTTTGGTGTCTCCTCCCTTGCCCAACAAAAACAAGTGCTATATTCACTGTTATGCAGTCATGCCTAGCCACACCCCTGTCAATTCCTTTCACCCACTACTTCCCAACATCAGAATGAGGCAGCAAGGGCTTTTTGCGTATGCATATTTTGTATGTGGCTTCCACATTCGACTAGAACTCAATCGTTAACCAGCATTTAATGCTTCTCTACATGTAAAGCATACCTTGCCTTTTACAACTGCTGATACTACAAAAACCATGTAATTACTTGGTGTACCCAAAAAAATTTGCATACAGTAGTTGCGTTACCTGAGCTAAATTAAAAGCAAGGTTGAAATATGTGGTTGTTAATGGACACAAAAGGAAGGCCGTGTACAATATTAATCAGACAGATTCAATGAAGCCCCACAGCGTCTGCTGACAAATTGTGCCAGCTGTAAGGACTGAGTTCAGTTTGCATTGTTGCGGTGCCTGCACTGTGCAGCATGTCATTGAGCTGCACAGGGTGCGAATGAGAGCTGCTCTTTGATTTGAAGGAATGACCTCACTCTTAGACCTGCTGCAAGCTCATCATTCAGTCCTTGAAGCCTCTGCTGCTTTCTGTCTGCCAGGTTCTGCTGACAGCAATGCTTTTTATTGTGCAGCCGACCTGGCAACTGTTGATTTTAAATTGTATTCAAGACACATAGACAGAATGTACTGTAACACTTTGTACTTTCATTGTGTGTTTTTTCAAAAGTAAGTAACAAAATAAAATGTAATACAAAGTTTAAAATCCTTTACTTATTTTAAAGAAAAGCAATGATCTTTTCAGAATGATCATACTGTATGAAAGAGATACTGTCATTTTGATACCTGAAGCTGAACATGGTGGTTATTTCTCGCTGTTTCACCAGTAACGACCCCCACTGCCCATTAATCACAGCTGTTTGGAGAATTAATTCTCATTTTGAAAAAAAAGTAAATTGGATCTTCTGCTTAATGATTATAGAATCAGCTGACACCAGATAATCATTCAGTGTGATTACCAGGGCAACAGAGAAAGGAGACTTGTATAGTATTGTGAAATTAGTCAAGAATAGGGGGTATTAAGGGAGACCAGAGTCGTATTGACCTGACATGTACTATGAGATATACCCAGGGCACCTGGACATGAATACAACTGAATCTTCTTCCTTCTACAGTGGCCTGTCAGACACAGTCATTTCAGATATTATCTGTAACTATCTGGTCCTTCCTAACCGGATTACAGTTCCTCTGGTGGGCGATGTTCAACTTGCTCAACTGCGCTTCCCCATGCCAAAGGTATGTATTCAAGATATTGAACATGTTTTCATGCATTTTAGCTTCAGGTCCTTTTAAAAGAAAGTTTGTCTGATACACAGCCAAGAAGCATATGCATTTTACTTGTAGTACTATTGAACAAGAACATTTCCATGACCAATGACACTGTCCATATTGTAAAACTGTTTTAAATTCTGAACATTAATTTAGATCAAATGCTGTACTTACCTGTTTATTTGTAATTCTGCTTCTACAGTAGTTCTGTTTCTTAGAAACGAGCAAGACTATGGAAAATGTCACATATTTGAGTAAGTGTCTGGTGTGAGACACTGTAGCTTGGGCAACTCTGTCTCATTCTACACCCCAGATGCTCATAAGGCTCTGGTAATACTGTATTTTGAGTGTGCGTGGGATTTAAAGGGATCTTACCATCCTCTGTCCTGCTCAGGGGGTCCTACGAATACATATCGTCGAAGCACAAGACCTGATCAGGAAGGACACATTTTTGAAGGGGGTGATCAAAGGGAAGTCGGATCCATATGCTGTGATACAGGTCGGCCGCCACCTCTTCCAGACCAAGACCATCAAAGAAAACCTGAATCCCAAGTGGAAGGAAGTCTTCGAGGTAACCCTGCAGTACTGGGATTTCCTCTGCTGATGCAGATACTTGATAATATCATGACACGAGTCACTTTACATGTAAATGAACTTCCTCTGCACTTCATATATTCTGTATAATGTGTGACAGGGAAATAAATACAGTTCTCTACTATTACAGGTCTCAGAGTATTACAAGTTACATATGTTCACAAAGAGTGTGACATAGTATGCACACTCCACAACACACATGTATGTTCATGTAAATCAGATATTAGCCCAGACACTTCTGTGAGGTGCAGGGACACATGTTGCATGTCTGTGAACGCCCCTTTATCTCTGATTTAGAAACATATTGAATCTCTTGTGTATTTTCAGGCATTGGTGTACGAGAACCCAGGGCAACAACTCGAGGTTGAACTGTTTGACGAAGATCCTGACAAAGATGATTTTCTGGGAAGGTAACTGACAGCAAACAGTTTAGCAGCTACAGAGGCCTGAAGTGTCCATTCCATTGCTGAGAACATGGAGACCAAATTTCAAACCCAGTTTACATAGTATAACAAATCAGGGTCCTGTATATTTTGGTGCAACAGCAACACAGAGCACTGTTTCTCCAATTAGAGACCCAATTGGGTGCCCGCGGGTGGCGCGCAGAAGCGTGTCGTATTCAGGTTGGAATATGACTTTTTTGCGGTTTGGGTGCAGGTCCAAAAATGTTCGGGTCAGCCTCGAGTCTGAATTTGAATCGCCAAAAACTGTAACGCTTTCCTAAATAATGTATTAGATGGTAAATGTATTTCCTGCACCAAAGGACGAGCCGATTAGGGAGCAGTGTTCTCGGTTTGTATTGCTGCTTGTTTGATATGTCGCAAGATCCTTTTACATGCCTGCTTGGAGATTATTAAAAATGCCTGTGGATGAGGTGAAACAAAAGATAGCGCAGGGTTTACATAATGTAGTGGGTACTAGTTCGAGAGGTAAATCAGAAGTGTGGAATTCTTTTGGTATCATAGCGAATGAAAATAATGAACAATGACTGGTTCGTTGCTCATGAAACCTGTCATCAAACTGGTAACACAAAATAAATAGACAGGTATTTTATAGTAAGAAAGTAGAGACAGTTAATACGTTACAATGTTAAAATATATGCAGACGACTAGAGAAAAGCTACCACGCTGTATAGCCTGTTGTATAAACTCGATCCGTGGAGAATGGTAGAGATTTCTGTGTGTGAATGTGAGAGTCAGTCGACGCAGGCAGTAGGTAAAGGACAAACACTTGCGGGTTCGGGTCAGGTTGCAGGTCTTATTAAAGCTAGTAGGGTCATGGGTAAGAAGACGTTGCTGTAGCGGGTTGCAGGTCTTATTAAAGCGGGTCGGGTTGTGGGTAAGAAGACGTTGCTGTAGCGGGTTGCAGGTCTTATTAAAGCGAGTCGGGTCGTGGGTAAGAAGACGTTGCTGTAGCGGGTTGCAGGTCTTATTAAAGCGGGTCGGTCGTGGGTAAGAAGACGTTGCTGTAGCGGGTTGCAGGTCTTATTAAAGCGGGTCGGGTTGTGGGTAAGAAGACGTTGCTGTAGCGGGTTGCAGGTCTTATTAAAGCGGGTCGGGTCGTGGGTAAGAAGACGTTGCTGTAGCGGGTTGCAGGTCTTATTAAAGCGGGTCGGGTCGTGGGTAAGAAGACGTTGCTGTAGCGGGTTGCAGGTCTTATTAAAGCGGGTCGGGTTGTGGGTAAGAAGACGTTGCTGTAGCGGGTTGCAGGTCTTAAAGCGGGTCGGGTTGGGGGTAAGAAGACGTTGCTGTAGCGGGTTGCAGGTCTTATTAAAGCGGGTCGGGTCGTGGGTAAGAAGACGTTGCTGTAGCGGGTTGCAGGTCTTACTAAAGCGAGTCGGGTCGTGGGTAAGAAGACGTTGCTGTAGCGGGTTGCAGGTCTTATTAAAGCAGGTCGGGTTGTGGGTAAGAAGACGTTGCTGTAGCGGGTTGCAGGTCTTACTAAAGCGAGTCGGGTCGTGGGTAAGAAGACGTTGCTGTAGCGGGTTGCAGGTTGCTGTAGCGGGTTGCAGGTCTTATTAAAGCGGGTCGGGTTGTGGGTAAGAAGATGTTGCTGTAGCGGGTTGCAGGTTCGGGTCGGACCTGCACAGGACTCTGAAATCACTGGTGTGATTTTGTGCGGCCCTCAGTAACCAGTAGACCACAGCAGCCCCTGGTGTAATATTACAGTAATACAGTAGTACCACCACTGGCATTGAGCCCAAGTTATAATGAGGTATTGAAAAAACAGTAGTTGAAACTTTGAAATTGTGACGGATGGAAGTTTTACCTGCATGAGACAAGGCATAGTTTCCTCCAGTGCCAGTTTGCCGAAGTGTAATGTGGTTCTTGCTTGTCAATTTATTCTATTGTCAGCTTAGCAATTTCTTTACCCAGCGACCTCCCATTAGAGAAGCCAGGTGACAGGATGTGGGAAATGCAAGAAGTAAAACCAGTAAAATAATGCAAGCAGATGGGAAGTTAACACAGAAGAAGACATGCCCAGTTAGACATGCGTGGATGGTACATCAAATTATAGAACCAGACTTCTCACTGCCTGTTCTAACTGATCCCAAGAACCTTCCTTTTGCAGTTGCTGTTTTTATTAGCTGTGTATTGTAAATTTAGCCAGAATACATCATTAAAATACTGAATGTATTCCCTGTTGATGTACAACAGGCACTTGCAACCTGTACTGGGGAAAATTGAATTACTGGAAGTCACTGCAAAGCCGTGGGATAAAAATAAATTTTAAAGACAAGTTAATCTGTGCTTCCAGCAAAGCTTGCATACGTTTTAATATTCTTTGGTCATTACCAGATACCAGATGGTCATTGCCGGACAAAAACATTATATGCCTTATGTATTCTTTTGTTGCTAATTCGAGTTCACATAGCTGATGATAATTCAATGCCCTTTTCTGTTACCATCACTTTAAGTCTTTACCCTGTTTTATTACAGCCTGATGATTGACCTAGCTGAAGTTTACAAGGAGCAGAGCGTTGACGAGGTAAATCCACTCAATTCGTCACCCATTTTAGTGTTGTATTAACTGCTATTGTAGAAGGGACAATAACCAGTGCAGGTGAACAGCAGGTTTGTAAGGCTCCCCACTGTGTCAACAGCTTGACGTCACTATTAACATTTATGTTCCTGTTTTATAAATTCAGTTTTTTCTTTACTACAAGATGGATCTTTTTGAGCTCGCTGTTTCTGTCTGTTTTTAAATCCAGGACCTCCCTGAAAATGAGACATTGCTCCCAAATCACAGTTTAGAGGATCTTACATTACAGACTTGAAAGGGAATTTTAGATCTTTCAGGGACTAAAAACAGAGCTATTGAACCAATTTGATTCCACTGGTCATTGACTGAGTGGATACAAGGACTTTCTGTATCACGATGTGAACTGGCCAGGTGTTCCTCCCTTCCAGTGTGTTGCACCTTCTATTGTTACACCAGTTCCTTTCTGTCACTCTTTCTGCAATTATGTCCCTTTCCACTGACCTATTCACTATGGTTTTCTGTACTATTAGAATTGTATTGTTCCAAAAATCTCACTTCTGATATCTCTGAAGAATACTCTTTTGATGTCTTAAAAGCTAGTGTTTGTTTATTGTCATTTTAATAAACAACATCAAATTTTCAAATCAATGGGGTTCTCACATTCTTCATTTTGATTGCTGTATCATTTTGAATTGCTCTTATTTTAGTGGTTTGTTTTGGACGAAGTGGTGACTGGAAAGTTACACTTGAAGCTGGAATGGCTGACATTGCTGCCGACTCCTGAGAAGCTGGATCAGGTCGGGGAACTGTACTGCTCTCTTCCTTTATCACTTCACTAACTGAAAGACTACAAAACTCAAGATCAAAATCTAAAATTAATAAATACCATAAAATAGATTTCTTGCATGTCCGTTTGTATACTAATACACACAGTTGTCCCTATAGAATCCTCATTTTGTGCAGGTGATAGATATTTAGGAACCTTAACCCTTTCAGTCCTGAATTATTTTTGTTGAGCTGAAGAGTACACATGAGAACAGGACAAAACATTTATTTTTTACATATATTTCTACACCTCCTCAGACTGGGACCTAGGAGCCCCGTGAGGTTCCAGTGTGATTTCCAACGGCATGTGTTAGTATACAGCGCTAAGATGAGGCATGACCTTGCGGTCTGGCCAGGACTGGAAGGGTTAAACGTTAGAGAAAAGGAGAGCATGACAGAGGTATCCCAAGCGTTATTTATTTTTGTCTACTTTACCTTATATTCGTTGCTCCAATAGCAAAACCTGCAGTACTGTATACTGACTGACCGATCAACAGAACCAAATGAGAGGGAGTGCCACAGAACAGTTGCATGGCATATACTGGCAGTATAGCTCTTTCTGTGCACAGTGTTGAACAATGAATATAATGTGTTCTGTATGTCCCTTGGAAAGATCCTGAAGGGCTACACCTGCATCTGCTATGCTATACAAACATGTACCACACATCAAGTTACACATTGATTTACTACAGAGAAACTGCATCTCCTATTTACAAACAGCTGCTTTTACTGTTGCTGTAGTCCTCAATGTTTGGGACATTGAAAGGACTTCAAAGGGTTAACATGTTGTTGCCTGGCTGTAATGAAATATGTATGTTTACTTTGAAGGTCCTTGCAAGTATTAACGCTGATAAAGGTCAAGCCAACGATGGGCTTTCATCTTCACTGCTCATCATTTATCTCGATTCTGCCAAAAACCTACCAGTAAGTACCCCCCTCATCACCTGTTCCCTTGGCGTTACTTCTACACGTTACTTACCGGACACATTGTAATGCAGTGTACAATGCTATACAGAATGTTTGTAAGCATCCTGGTTTTGTTTTTGATTTTTTAATCATTGCATTTCCATTTCATTACTCTCAATTCTAATTTAGGTGGAGGCGCGTGTGTTTTTCTATAGCATGTGCACTCCTTTCCACTGCTGTTAGTGTTTGACTGTTTTCCCTTTATTAAGCACAGCCAGTAGTAGATGCTCAAGTTCAGGTTACAGAGGAAGCTTTGAAATTCTGTATTAAATATTGTTTTCAAGGCCACTTGGGCGCCTCAGTAGATGGTCAAAAACAATCCTGTTTTTGCATTTCTAAGCATAGAATATTGGAAACATACTTAATCTGTAAAGACTCAATGCATAAAATTCTGATGTGCTTGCTACACAGACTCAGAAAAATACACTGCCCATGTTATGCTATAGGCTCAGCTGTTTCATGAAGCTTCCCCTTTAAAGGGAGAGTACATAATACACATATTTAAGTGTTCAGTGAGATATTTACAGTAATGAGGGAAAAAACTTCAATATATCAAGAAGCATACAGCTATGGCCAAAAGTTTTGCTTTGCCCTATAGAATTAACTAATTTTGCTTCATAAAGTCAAGTGAACCCTACTGAATAATATTACTTTAACATATGAATTACATACCGCTTTGTAGTTTTCAATATACTTAATGAAAAACTGACAAATTAAAAAATGTGACCATTTCGAAATCTAATGAAATATTGTGCGACTATTATGACTTCCAGTAGACTTTGCGATATAATTTTCTAGTTTTTTTGATTACATGATGTTATTTAAAAGGTCTAAATTATGTTCATATAGTTTATTATTATATCTAAATCCTAAAATTCTAGGTGATGCAAAACTGCTGTCCATAGCTGTATATTTTAATAGATTTGTAAAAGAAGACCTGACGGGAGCATGTTCAGGGGTATTTCTATTATGTAATGACGGGGTCAGTATATCGTGGAGTAGAAACCTGGGAGATTAACTTAACGACTTAAGGACTTAATTAAACTTAAGTTTAAGGACATCTTTAACTACCCCCCACATCCGTGTATCATTTCCTTTAACTTTAGGCTGTGTTTGTTAAGTACCGAGTCTATTGTAAGTGGTCATCTTCCTTTATATTTCCTTTCCTTTGTAATGGTCTTCCACTGTTTCCCACAACACTCACACTACTTTCTTCTACCTAAGAGGAGGTTTTCCTGGCTTTCACGCATACTGCATTGTGCAATGAATGGCCCTTACTCATTTTGTTCTAGTGTAAAGATACTTTGCTGTGTCAAAGTGCTTTGTACTTGTGTATTGCATGTGTAGGTAAGGGAATACCATACAGGAAACTACTCATTTTTACTCCACAGTCCCATCATTCTTTGCTCTCTTTTCTCCATTTCCCTCTTCTTAAGAGTGTCTTCGAAGGGAGCTTTGGGTGCGGATACTTGTCAGAGAGGAGAGCTTCTGGCCTAGTCTTTTGTGAAAATACTGCTTCACTCTATAGAGCGATATTTGTGAGTTGTGTAGTATTTTGCATCCGAGTTCTGCCATGGTGTGATCTGGTGTTGCTGCAGCAACCAAAAAACACCACCTTGTGTGCAAGAAAGCATGTTGATTGATGATCGATTTTGTTACCGCATGTTGCTTTTTATTTTTAACTGTTAGTTGTGTAGGATTTAAAAAACGTTTCCAAGTTTTAAGCTACAGATAGTAATACATCCAATTGTAGCTTTAAAAATGAAGAAGTTTTTTTTTTTATTTTTTTTTTGGTAAAGACAGACAGAGAACAGTGGCTAATGGAGATCTCGCACTGATCATTTTGAATACAACAGGAGACAAATTGTTAAGTTTGTTGTGGCTGAGCCTGACTTTGCGGTCAACAGCCTGCTCCTATTACTCTACCAGCGTTACTTGCAACACAGTGTCCGTTTGTCATTCTAAAGCTGCCCACTGTTTTCATCATCACTAACAATTAATCAATGTCCTCGCTCACAAAGTGACTCTTTTAGAAAGCATTGCCCTGTTTCCCGGAGGTTTTTCAAAGCATGGCATGTTGCTTAGTTTGCACTTTTAGAATCAACTATTTCCAAAACAAAGTTTTGTTTTTTTTTTCGTTTTTTTTTTTTCTTTAAGGTCCATGATTAATATACCCAGGACATGGGTATATACAGTAATACACCCTATGAGTGCCAATTGGGGTGAAGGTGGTAAAGTGATATGCTCACTTTACCAAAACCTTGCCCCTTGTGACATGATAGTCGTCCAGGGAACAAGCCAATCCAAAGGGGTGTGCCCTCGCCAGGTCTCCCTTCTGGTACCTGCCTGCTGTCCCATTGGCATCATGTTATTCACTGCTGCCTGATTCATTCCTGCTGCCCTAACTTATTCACATAATGGTACTGTATACCCATGGACACTGTGTCTGTCACCATTTCACATGGGGAGTGGCAAATCTCTTCATAAACTTAACATCGTTCTTTACCACAAAACAGAGGTAGAGTTATTACTGTAGAGTGTCTTCAACATATATACTTACCTGATGAACAGGAAACGAATACATATGCTATACAGTGGGACCTAATCAGTGCACAGTGTGCGGCAGAGAGTAAAGTCCCCCTGCAACAAAGCTCAAATAATTTTTGATTCTTAAAAATGTATTTTTTTACAAAGAATAATAATAGTCAAAAAGAAGGAAAAAACAAATGAGAACATAAATATCCGAGAGTACAACCTAAACTTTTTTTCATTTCCGTGAGTCGCACAGTGACTGGAGAGATAGCTTAACACTTAACAAATGTATTTACTTTTTGCACATTGTATTCATCTGCATTCATTGGATTTCTGCTGTCCTATGGAAAAGGGACTCTTCTAATACTTGTGCTAACTTTGTCATTGGCCCCCTTTGTTTTGTTCTTTGTTGCCTTGCTACTTAGCATGAATTAACCAAGCTTGTTGTTGCATGAGTTAATAACCCATTGTGTGTTCATTCTCTCCTGCCTCTAAAAGAGAGATCCATCAGAAATGAAGAAACATTTGCAAAAGCTGAAGGTAATGTGACCAAGCATGGAAATACAGCAACAAAATCCGCCTGCATTTCCTTCTGATTTTTCTTTAAATTTTTTCCATATCTTTAAAATTTCTTTCCATTTCAAAGATTTTGTGGTTGCTGATAAAAATCTATGAACGCAGTGGAACTAGTGTAATGTACTGGTGTTTTAGGGCTGAAATACATTGCTGTACAGTTAGGACCAAAAGTGTTGCATCACCTAGAAAAAAAAAAAAAAAAAAAAAAATATATAATATATATATATATATATATATATATATATATATATATATATATATATATATATATATATATATATATATATATATATATATATATAATTTAGGTCTTTTATTTAACGTTATGTAATTCAATATGTTAACATTATTCTGCAGGTTTCATTCGACTTTATGAACAAACCTATTTAATTCTATAGGGTGATGCAAAACTTTTGGCCACAGCTGCAGATCCAAGAGCAGGGATCAGTGAGTACAGTGGAATACTTTTTCTATGGTCAGGATGATAGTAACTTGGAGTTACTCCTTTTGTTTTGTGTGTGCTGTTACCCATGGTTAGCATCATTATTTTATGTCTAAGGAAATGTATCAATTCAGATTCAGAAAACATGGTTTAAAAAATCAATTTGTTTCAGGCTTGTTTTTAGATTTCCAGTGCATACATGTCTGTCACTTATACACCACCTACAAGAAAATCACAGGAACCCTGATAAGCGGCACTGTTACGCATAAACTAAGTGAACACATCAGAACAGTGCTGTATATAGGGCTGTATTGTTTTCATGGTAGAAAATGGCTTATTTCACAGCATTTCCGTCTAAAATTAGGTGTTTCAAGATGTTTCATGATTTAAAAATAATATGTATTAAAGCAGAAAAAATAGCATTGTCACATCCAAAATCGATTTTTTTTTCTCTACAGTAATTTAGACAACAAATGTTTCTAAATATTTCAGTGCCTAGCTGAAAAGCAATACATGCTAAATATTTCAGTGCTTAGCTAAAAAGCAGTACATGCTAAATATTTCAGTGCTTAGCTGAAAAGCAGTACATGCTAAATATTTCAATGCTTAGCTGAAAAGCAGTACATGCTAGATATTTCAGTGCTTAGCTGAAAAGCAGTACATGCTAAATATTTCAATGCTTAGCTGAAAATCAGTACATGCTAAATATTTCAATGCTTAGCTGAAAAGCAGTACATGCTAAATATTTCGGTGCTTAGCTGAAAAACAGTACATGCTAAATATTTCAATGCTTAGCTGAAAAGCAGTACATGCTAAATATTTCGGTGCTTAGCTGAAAAGCAGTACATGCTAAATATTTCGGTGCTTAGCTGAAAAGCAGTACATGCTAAATATTTCGGTGCTTAGCTGAAAAGCAGTACATGCTAAATATTTCGGTGCTTAGCTGAAAAACAGTACATGCTAAATATTTCGGTGCTTAGCTGAAAAGCAGTACATGCTAAATATTTCAGTGCTTAGCTGAAAAGCAGTACATGCTAAATATTTCAGTGCTTAGCTGAAAAGCAGTACATGCTAAATTGTAGAATATTTATGTCTACCTTTTAAAGACATTCTATTTTTTATCACCACTGAATTATCAAACAAAAAAATACATAAATAAATGTAAAAATAATAAGACATGTGAAATGTCCCCTCCTTGTACTGGACAGAGCGATCTTTAGCAGAATTATTTCTGATCTTTGATACAACTGGTGTCTTTTTCACTGAAGACATTGTAAAGAAATTGCGCTGCTCTATGCAGTGTGTTCAATCATTTACCAGAAACAAACTAAAACGGCTGCCCGGTTCCTAATGCAGTGTAACGGGTAGTGCGTCAATAGGGCAAACGTTTACTATGTTTATTTTTAAGTGATGAATATATGTGTGTGTGTGTGTGTGTATTACATACACACACTATTCTTTTTTCACAGAGAGGTACATATTACACAGCAAAGGGTACATTTTACGGAAATCGTGAAAACCATGAAAAAATACAGCCTTAATTATGTACTATGAACTTTACAGAAAATCACCTTCTACTTTTGAAAGCTCTGTCGCTTTGTTTTTGCTTTGAAGGGTGTAGTATTTTAAGCTGCTTTTTTGTTGCACAGTTTTTTGAGTCTACAAGACTTTCAATTGAAGAGGGGATATATGACATAACATTCTCAATAATGTCTTTTGAAGATGGCTCTTTTTCTATTCTATATAAACAAGGCTAGGAGAATGTCTGCTAACATTTTTCTTGTTGTATCCCTAGTCAGGGAAAAAGGTAAGCAGCGATCCGAATCCATTTGTTCAGCTGTCTGTTGGCCATACTACATATGAAAGCAAGGTGAGTCATTATGTCCTTCACACTGCAAGTAGGGCCTTGTGCTTTTGTTTTGCATAAGGTGCTCCCTCTTGTGGAGAATTGAAGCATTGTTCAGTGTAAGTTTTTTAAACATATAGGAAACGTTTCCTTTCAAGCCAATGTGTAAAGAAGTGCGAGCATACATTTTACACATGTAAAAACATTGACATATTGTCTCAACATTAGTCCTCCTATAATATCAATGCAATATATTTGTGTGTTCATAGAGATGCAAAAGAAAAAAAAACTTTTTTAATGTCTTTATTTAAATGTGGTTTTCTGTTGTGTGTTCAGGTTCGGTACAAGACCAGTGAGCCTGTGTGGGAGGAAGCATTCACGTTCCTTATTCACAACCCAAAGAGGCAGGAACTTGATATTGAGGTGCTCTACATTTCACCTCTCTAGTAAAAAACACACAGGGGTCTACTGATTATTATTATTAGCAGTAGTAGTAATAGTATATATATATATATATATATTTTTTTTTTTTTAAATGGAGAAACATAAATATGTGGTTAAAATAAATCAGAAAGCAAAAAATATCCAATAGTTTTAGCTTGTATTCTGTAAAAGGAGTAACATTTTTAATTATTGCATTAGCATAAGCTTTAAAAAAAAAGCAGTCAGCATGAGTTTTTGAAGAAATGATCAGCAATTGTTGTGGTTTTCTTTAGATCAAAGATGAGAAACACGACTGCTCTTTGGGGACTGTAAACCTGCCTCTTGGTAATCTGATGGAAGCTGAAGAAATGACCCTGACCCAGCGTTTCCCCATCAAGAGCTCTGGGCCGAACAGCACCATCAAGCTGAAGCTTGCGCTCAGAGTAGGTGTTGCCCAGTCTAGATGGAATTGAACCGTTCTCTTACTGCTGTGTTGTGTTTGTAAAGCCAATAAGATCTCTGGCTTTGCCTTTTCTTCAAAAGAATTGTACTTGTGCGTATATATTATCAGCTGATAGATCAGATCTGTGTTTATCTTCACAATGTACACATTCTAATGTACTTTGTGAGTGTTCACTTTGATTGTGTTACACCGTTGTTACTTCATGACTGTTTGGATTGGGTGGCAGAGTCAGATCACACAGTGCCTGCACACTTGGTTGATCAGTGTAACCATTGTTTTAAACCTGCCTCATTGTTTATTCAGTTAATCACTTTTGTTCCCGATAACCAAAAATGACATTATTTCTTAACTATTTGATGTACTAGAATAAATACAGTAACTACATTAAAGGTAATTATATGTAAAGCAAGACATTCTTTTTATCCCTGCATGGGATAAGAACATAAGAAATGTTTCACATGAGAAGAGGCTCTTTTTTTATTGATCCCAATGACTCAGCATTGGCATTGTGTAAACCGTTCCATACTCGCCACTCTTTTGTAAAAAAAATAAAAAAAAAACCCTCTATCCTGCTGTTAGTCTGTCTCCATTAAATTTCCAACTGTGTCCACCGGTCATGGTTTCTGTAATCTCCGGATAACGATGGATAGGTTCCCCAGTGCTGTAAAATGCTCTAAAATAAATCCAGTTTTGGGTTAATCTGGATAGGGACAAGTAGATGTGATTCTCTTAGTTAACTAGACAAACATTTCGTCTAGTGCATCACTGTAAAAACTTCACAGAGGAAGATGTGCAAGTCGCCCCATACCTTTTGCCCCTGTTCTATGTTACATTTCTAAAATCCCCCTAACCCTGGAATTGTCTGTTTCTTACAGCTCACATGTTTCTTTCTCTATTCTGAACCAGCAATCTCCCATGCTGCTCCTTTAACCACCATAACTAGCATTGCATTCCTTCAAAAATATATTTGTGGTTATAGCTGCAGATAGTAAGTCTTGACTGTGCTTTCTCTTTGCAGATACTTTCCCTTGAGAGTCAACAGAAGTCAGGACAACCATCTCTGGTCCAGGTAAAGAAGTCTCCCAATTTCACCAAGGATGGCAAGAAGGCTCAGCCCACTGTGTCTGGGAAGACGGACTCCAACCTACCTGCCACGGCATCCGCCTCCAGCGTGGATATCAATAGAAAGCCAGAATCCTACGAGAACTCAGGGGCTTTTTCATCTTCCCCCCAGCGGCTGGTGGATCTCAACAAAAGCAGCTCCAATCTGAACATCGCAAGTTACCCTGGCTCGCCCACCCACCTATCTGCAAAGGAGGCGACTCCCAGCATCGCCTCAGACATCTCCCACCCATACGCCACCCAGGAGTTGCGTCAGAGACTGCGTCACCTGCAGAAGTAAGCACGCCAAACACAGCTCGCCCATTTCAAAAGAACGGCTTCTGTGAGCAGAGCCAAACACAGCTCGCCCATTTCAAAAGAACGGCTTCCGGGAGCAGAGAGACGAATAAAATGTCATACCACAGTATTGTATTAGTGTTTTCTAGGGCTGCAACGAAGGGTACATTTTGATCTTTGAAGGTTTGGAACACGTTACCGAAGAAAGGTTCGAACTTCGATGTTACTCATTTGCATAATGTACTGGTGACGTCACCATAGCTACCAATTTATATTTGATTGAAAATCCTAATATTTTACAGGTAATCCCTATAAATCAAATAAAACATTCACATGTATTTAAAAATATGTTATATAAAATAGTAATATTGTTTTTATAA
Source organism: Polyodon spathula (assembly GCF_017654505.1). Lineage (NCBI taxonomy): Eukaryota > Metazoa > Chordata > Actinopteri > Acipenseriformes > Polyodontidae > Polyodon > Polyodon spathula. The sequence goes on along the minus strand of NC_054537.1, from coordinate 3,991,472 downwards.
TTTAAATAAAAATACATGCTGTTTGTTTATATGTAATTGAGGCTGCTTGCGATATATATATAGTAAGCTTGCATTGCACCGGCAAAACAAAGCTTTATTTAACAGTCACTGTCCAAGCAGGTTATCAGTCACATTTTACTACTACTAAAAATATTAATAATACTAATAATAATATGAACTTACGCTTGTCAAGTGACTCCAGAGATTGGTTATACCTCCATGATGGAAGTTGCTTGCACAGTTTGCATTCAACTTTTGTTTTGGTCATCTGAGCATTTAACAAAAGAATCCCAAACAGCAGAGGGGTTTTGAGACATTTTGTTTAATACAGGTTATGCTGTAAAACACTTTGCTGTCATGATGGCGAGTGAATGAATTAAAGGTTTGCCTCTGGACAGCTGGAGCGGGGAGGCGCGGATGGTGCTCAGTTTCAGTATTCAGTACATATTTTACTGAAGCACTACACCCACTATATGATGATATTATTGTTGTTGTTAAGAAATAGTCTGTTTTCATTACCTGGCTTAAATGTTTCTGGGCCTTGCAGGCTTTACAATGGTGTTTTTTTCAGATGTGACCCCCTATAAAGAGCACCCTGTAGAGTTTTCTAACCACCGTTTTCAGAGGATTCGGGTTACTGGTAGTTCCTGGATACAATAGGCGACACACTGAGCTTTAAGTTCAATTTCTTAGCTGTAAACGCTATTGGCAGTGGTATCCCTTGAGTATGCACACTTCCTGTGCTTCAGGTCACATTATCTAGTTGCTAGACAGACAGTGGGGCTGACCTACAGCAGGAAGTCATTTTAAATGTATAAGGTCAGACATGAAGGTCTTAATACAGTACCATAAGCAGCATTTTTTATGAAAATAAAATACATCTAGTAATAGCATTCAAGCAGCAAAAGGAAATACAGTATTTGAGTCCTTAAATTAATCTTTCAGGTTGTTTATTTGTATTGTGACATTAACGAGTCCACAGTGTTCTAATATTCTCTGCTTAAAACTAATTGAATTTAAAAAAAGTGTGTAGCAAATTAACCTTGAACAGAACAGCAAGAGGCCACTGATAATGTTACAGCATTGATTAATATTCCATTAACCTGTATACCCGTGCACCAGAAACTGTTTCCAGAACAGCAGCAAAACCACTTAACTGTTTACCTTTTAATAGCTGCAGAACGTCAAGTGAGTGGCAAAATAGGAACCTAAAGTTTATTTTAATTTGTCTTTTATGTTTATAGAAAAAAAAATCTAGTTTGTTAGCTAGTTATGTGTCATATCAGTCATTACCTTTTAATCAAATATTTAGCATACATATTTCAGGAATGAAGGTAGCTAGATATACTTTATTTATTTCCTAAATAGGGCAGAGGGAAAGATAATTTAAAAAGATGGCAATAAATAAAGAAGCTGGCTAGTGTAGCTGTAGGTAATACTGTTTAGGCAGTCATGCAACAGAGCATGCTCTAGTGCCTTTGTTAATTCATTTCTTTCAGATCAGTTTGAGATAGAGACTGTCTTTATTGCCAGTTATCGCTTTTCTCGAAATGTGGCCGATAAAGTCCAATGGTCTGGAAAATTCGGTAAATGCTGATAAGGTTTACGGCTCTTTAGTCACAAAGATGTGTTTTGTTTTCCAACGATGCAAAGTGTTTGAAGTTGCATTAGCAGTAATAAGGAATGTTAAATGATGGTGTGTGTTTGTTTGTTTACAGCGGAACAGCTCCTCCTCACATGCCGCTGGGTCAAGTCCAGTTGACAGTCAGGCACAGTTCCCAAAGGAATAGACTGATTGTGGTTGTACATGCTTGTCGGTGAGTTGAACGTAGCGCTGATTCTGGGTGCTGGTTTGTGCTACATAAGGGTAACTCAAAGAAAACAAAGTCAGGCAGAGACTCGGATCAGCTAGTGCCTTCATTTTGATTGAGCATTTTGAAATTCCGAAGGGATGCTTTAATTTTTCAAGCTGTGCTGAACTGACGTTTTGTGCCGTTATACAGCTCTGGCCAGCAGTTTAGCATCACCTAGAATTATAGGGTTGAGATGTAGTTTAAAAACAAAAAAAAATGTATATGAACATAATTTAGATCTTTTATTTAACATCATGTAATCAAAGAAACTACAAAGTCTACCAGAAGCCATAATAGTAGTATAGTATTGCATGTCAGATTTCGAAGTAACAGTTTAGTCGGTTTTTCCTTAAGTATATGGAAAACTGCAAAGCATTATGTAATTCAATATGTTAACGTAACATTATTCAGCAGGTTTCATTCGACTTTTATATAGGGTGATGCAAATCTTTTGAGCTGTAGATCTGATTTGAGTTCCAGCTTTATGTGAACCCAGGACGCTCACTGTAGTTTGCATTTCATTTGCAGTAACCTCATAGCCTTCAGTGAGGCCAGCTCAGACCCCTACGTCCGAATGTACCTGCTGCCAGATAAGCGGAGGTCTGGAAGGAGGAAAACATCAGTGGTGAAGAAGACACTAAACCCAGTGTATGATGAGACGTAAGTGACCAGCACCGGCTGCACTTGTGGTTTTGAAATTAACATTTTCAGCAATCTAGCAGCTTGGTCAGAACCAGTAACTGCAATTTAAATTGGTTTGGACCCACATGTTAGTTTTACCTTTACAGTCCAACTTGAAGGGGCATGAAATATCACAGGATTTTACCTGATAAATCCTCTTTAAATCTAGGCGCTAGCTGAATTAAGAGAAGATATCTTTGAAACTTTCATAGTATTACTGTATTCTAGAGTGAAGATTTGAAAAGAAAAACACGATTTCAAAACAAATATACAAAAATAATAAAACTGTGTTGCAGAGAAATATTTTGGCACTACCTGGTTGATATGTAGGAACAACTCAAGCTGAAAAAAGTTGGCAGCTGATTGGTAGCTATTTATTTAACTAGATTTCAGACAAGGCCAGACCATCTTGGTTACCTGTAGCACTGACGTGTTCTTTATGTTTTCAGGTTCGACTTCAGCGTTTCACTGATAGAAGTGCACAGAAGAACCCTGGATGTAGCTGTAAAGAACAGCGGGGGCTTTCTGTCAAAAGACAAGGGACTTCTGGGAAAGGTTGGTTACTAGGACACAGGGCACCCAGGTGTTCTGCCTGATGAGTTCAGGAAGGTTATCTTTTCATCAATCAGACAAGCTGAGCGGATTTCTCCAAAACTACCGGTAGAAAGAGAATTGCTTGCTACAGTAGTTAAAAACTTCTGCTTTGTGAAAGTGGCCTCTGGAACATTCAACAGTAGTTTGTGCCATTCCAGATTTTGCCATAAGCCTAATTTGGTCCACAGGTTTTTTTCTCTATATTGGATTACAAAGCCACAACATACCCTTTTTAGGTTATACAATTTCATATTACAGAGCTCTTTTAATGACTGTTTTCAGAGTAAGAAGTATCTGCTGTATATACTCTTCTATGAGTCTATTGTAATCTCATTTTTGCAATTGCAGGTGCTCATAGATTTGACATCTGAAGATATAAACAAAGGCTGGACTCAGTGGTGAGTGACGATTGAATATGTTTGGGGCCGAGGGACGGAGTGCAGTGCTTTGTCATGGTCAACCTTGCTGACCAGTTCCTCTTCCAGAGGGTGGTGGCTTCCTTCTGCCCTTGAGATGTGGGACCAACAGCCAAATCTATAAGCTTGAACATCACCAATACCACAAAGGAGAAACCATGATCCAGGCTTTGAATTAACAAGTGGACAAGTGTCCAGTTCCATTTCAGTTAGTCCAAAAATGAATGAGATGGTGTGACACAGATGGCTGTAGGGGTGACTTCAGACCCGGAAATGAATCCACAGCACAGGAGCAGACTGGGGTACAACTGTGCTGCTTGAGCGTTTATTCAAAATAAAAGATTTAAACAAAACAGACACTATTGCAAAACAAAAGACATGAGGACCAAACAAACAAACAGAACACTGAACAAACAAGTAATTGTTAGTTTTTAGTTTTTAATTTACTGTCCTCTGTCCCGTTCTCCATTCACCAAACACCCAACCCTGAGTGAGCGAAACACAGCAGCTTTTATGCAGCTGTACCGAGACACGATTGCTAATCGATCATTCAATTGGAATTTCGGTACATCTGCACATGAACTAATTGTGCTCCCCATGCTGCCATCCTAATACCCAGTTTAATCTGCACGTGGAGTGATTGTGCAATCCCTGTGCCTAAATAGAAATATACATTTTATCAACTCGTGCTACATAACCCCACATTATATCCTATGCACCAATACATATACACCAACATTAACATGCCACACACAACATAAAACACAAAAAGTTGCACAGGGGCAGGGCACTCCACCACAGATGGGTATGGACCCTGCTCCCTAACCCTAAAAAGGGTGTCCCTCTAGGCATGTGTTCTGAGCAATATGGCTAAGCCAGCACCTTCCAAGTGCAGTAAGTAATAATCACAAACAATAATGCATTAAACATTCATTTTATTTTGTATTGATGTCTGTGTATATATTACATTTATAGTAGCTATATTTACAATGTCCCATGGTAAAATAAAGTCATTTTGCACTTTTGTGACATCAAGAAGTCGTATTGCATGGCTTTAGCTTTGTGGTTTATGATGTACATAACCCCTCGTAACATACTGCAGCCCATATGTTATTCTATAAAGATATATTCTATTTTTCTTTATCTTACAGGTATGACCTAACAGAAGATGGTACCCAGCAGTCAGTGCAAGCCTAGACTAAATGCCAGGACAGTACCGCAGCACACTTCTACCAAGCTTTCATCAGCAGCTATATTATCATCACAAAATGTACCCGCTTTATTTTTTTTTACAGCTTTTTATTTTAGCCAAATGGGAACATCATTTTTGTTTTTTATTATTGTAAATTGCTTTTGTCACTTTTTCAATTGTTTATTACCCAATGTAATGCTAATTTCCCCTTTTTAATTAGTTATTTTGTGCAATCACACATAAAGGAAGCATGCAGAATGTTAAAAGAAAAAAAAGAAGTGTCAAAAGGAAATACTGTGCTCACAGTGTGTTTTGCTGAATCTGCTCCAGTTTGCTCCCTGCCTTGTTCTGTATGCAGGTGATGTACAGCATGTTAATATGCACCATGATGTAAAACGGATTTGGAGAAGGCTGGGGATGCAAGTGGTGGATTACTTGTTTTTTCTTAGCCATTTAAAAAGAAGGTTAATTCACTTTTACAGATGCTTTGTCAGGTTCTATCACTGCAGGTTGTTTTTTTTTAATTTTTTTTTTTGTTTTCTTATGTAAAAATGTAAAAAAAAAAAAAAAAAAACTAAAAAGAAACACTAGCTGCCAAAGAGACAATTATTTCGTTTTTGGTCCACTTGGGTTTTAAACCCAAAAATGTATACAAAGAATTGCACATACAGTGTTTCTCTTGATATTTTATTGTATTATACGTTATTAACGCCTCAGCATTTTGCAATGAATGTCAGAAAGCTTTACAATAAAGAAAATGTTGTAGTGACAAGTGATAATGTACCACATACTATGTAGCCCGGCAAGCTTTTATACCTAATACATTGCAGCATTCACTTTTCTTAAAAGAGTATTAACTCTGAAAAAAATCTGCCTGGTTCTGCAGAACTATCTAAAGCCATCTTTTTATTTTTTAGAAGGGAAGTTATATTGGGAACAGTTGGATGAAGCTCAGAGATTTTATTGCATGTCACAGCCAGGTACATATTTATGAATGTATACAAAGTATTAACTTTATATTTACGTTTACAGCTTAAAAGTCACAGTTGTAATTTGGTTAAGGTTTTTTTTTTTCTTTTGTTTCTAAACTGTGTTTTACACTAAATGAAGGGAAATAATGAAGATTATTGATTGGAGTGGTTCTAAATGTAAATGTGATTGCAGCAACTCTTCAGAGCTTTCTTTTCCCGTTTTGTTAACAATTTCACATTTTTATACCATCGTGCAAATTCAACAGATGCAACAGTACCTATGTGGGTCGTGAAATGAATAATGTCTCTGAAGGAACACTGCAGAGATTTCCAATGGAAACTAAATGCCTTCTCTATGTACTTTAATTTATCTTGTGCCTTAAAAACACAATGGGCGAAGATATAAGAGTAAAAGTATTATACCTGTTGACATAAAGAAGCTTTTCACGTTGACAAGTTTCTAGATTTCTTTCTAACATTATTATTAACAGAGAAGTATAACCTAGTGCTGTGGTTCAAACGACACTGTCGGTTTGTACCGTTCAAAACTGAAAAAGTTATTAACATGAAATATATACTGTAGCAATTGAAACAGTTAGTTCTGCTTGATTAGTAATATTCAGTGGGTTTAGCCATGTTGGGTATCTTTGGTGGGCCAAAAAAGTGTTTTATGTAATGGGCAGTACTGTGTGATACCTGGCCGTTACGGATTCTGTCCTGTCTCGTTGGTGAGATATCATGGAGAAGCAAGGTGTGATAAAAATGCTTTCCCTTTTATACAAACACATGATTGTCTGCAGTGCTATGCTTGCATAGTTAGTCCTTGGGGTGTAGTGGAGGGGGTGTACAGTCAGGAAGTGTTTGTCTGTTTGTCACGCTTACAGTTTTACATACATCTGGAGAGCCGCTTATTCAATTTCATACTAGTGTCTCAAACCACTTTGCATGTCGGTTAAAACAGAAAGAAGTATGATGTATCAAGCTGCAGTAAAAATGACAAGATAACAATAAATAATTAGAATAATAATATCCTTCCACTGAAAAAAAATCCATGAATACATATATGTTATACTTTTTTTTTTTTTTGCCATAAACATTACATTGAACATTCCCATTTATAGTAACATTTTGGAATGCAATTGGGAATTGAAAGCAGCTGATTTCCCACATCTGAGCGAGGACTAAAGGAACAGCCAAACACTGCACTGGCTGCAAGGGAGGAGCTTCCAACTAGAGAGAGAGAGAGAGAGAGAGGGAGGAGGGGGTGTGGGGGCAGGTGATACAATGAAAAATAATACAGTACCGGTAAGAAATTAAAGTTACTTTCACCTCTGCTCTTCACATATCCACCATGTCAAACCTCACACTTACACACACCCTTCTCTGCGCTATACCATACCCCATGGGAACGTGCAGAGATTGGAGAAAGGTGTTTGGCAGAGAGGTGTGAATTCGAGATGGGTATAACTGCAGGCCTGGGGCATCCTCTGTGGCAGCGTTTCTGAGAGGACCGTCTCTGTGGGAGGCCTTGCGCACACAGCTTTCAAAACGTCATCACTACACAAGAACATAAGAAAGTTTACAAATGACAGGAGGCCATTCGGCCCATCTTGCTCATTTGGTTGTTAGTAGCTTATTGATCCCAGAATCTCATCAAGCAGCTTCTTGAAGGATCCCAGGGTGTCAGCTTCAACAACATTACTGGGGAGTTGGTTCCAGACCCTCACAATTGTGTAAAAAAGTGCCTCTTATTTTCTGTTCTGAATGCCCCTTTATCTAATCTCCATTTGTGACCCCTGGTCCTTGTTTCTTTTTTCAGGTCAAAAAAGTCCCCTGGGTCGACATTGATACCTTTCAGAATTCTGAATGCTTGAATCAGGTCACCACATAGTCTTCTTTGTTCAAGACTGAATAATTAAATTATTTTAGCCTGTCTGCATATGACATGCCTTTTAAACTCGGGATAATTCTGGTCACTATTCACGCTTTCTACAGCAGCAATATCCTTTTTGCAGGGAGGTGACCAGAACTGAACACAGTATTCTAGATGAGGTCTTACTAATGCATTGTAAAGTTTTAACATAACTTCCCTTGATTTAAATTCAACACTTTTCACTATATATCCCAGCATCTTGTTAGCCTTTTTATAGCTTCCCCACATTGTCTAGATGATATTTCTGAGTCAACATAAACTCCTAGGTCTTTTTCATAGATTCCTTCTTCAATTTCAGTACCTCCCATATGGTATTTATAATGCACGTTTGTATTGCCTGCGGGCAGTACCATACACTTTTCTCAATTATATATAATTTGCCATGTGTCTGCCCAGTTCTGCCCACCTACGCTTAGTTATAATAAGCAACAACGAAGCAAAGTGTTACTTTCAATTCCATCTCGTCTTTAATCTCAGCACCCCCAGGAGACTGAGCAAGCTTTATAACTTCTAAACGCCTTGTAAGGTGGCGGCAATCTCCTCTATATTAAATAAGTATCCATCCCACCAATCATATCATTACACTCAAAAACACATACACAGTTACAGTTTGCCTTTAGTTCGCGAACTTAATAAAAGTAATTAATTATTTTAATATATGAACGTTTATAAAGTATCAGGGAAGACTTGCGCCCTGCAGAAATTTAAATAATTTATTAAGACCGCATCATCGGCAATCAGATTAACTGTCAGTTTGTTTATCTTTAATAATGAGTAAAAATGACGTTGCATATCCAGTCCTATAAAATACCCAGTGCACTCAGGCACTAATACAAGTGTCTCTGCTGGTTGTATGCGACTGCTCCTGTTGATATTGTTGTCATGGACACCTCACAAAAGGTACATTGAGGGACTAATTTATTACATTACCAGTTAGAAGTGTATTACATATCAGACAGGTCAGAGTTACTACATTACTGGGAGATTGTTACATGAATGGTTGTTACAATGATAGTTGTGATGAATTCTTCATAATCAGCTCAGTGTAGATCTGCAACAATCCCTGGGCAAGCATGTTGAATTTCAGGTACGGTCCGCTGCTTGCAGGTGTTTAAAATGCCTTTTGTTTAACGCTGAAGCAATTGACCGCATTCAGGATGCAATATTCTGACTGCAGGGATTATGGTTGAAACATTTTAAAAAGCACATTAAGCACTTACAACAACCCTATAAAATACATTCAGAAATGCATAACATACATTTTAGGTCGGAATAAAAAACAAATAAAACACAGCAAACAAATACAAGCATTTAAAAACAATATGTTTTTCAATTTAAGAACAAGATAAATAAAAAAAATACAAAAATGAAGTATCATCAGCGTTACACGGACCCGATCGTTAAGAGAATTATCACTTGCAACAGGTTTTTACGTCTTCGTTTTTCGATTATCACGTGTGAGGAGTGTATGCCTTCAGTGTCAATTGTTACGTGATAGGACGACCGTTGAGTTAAGAACACGTCGGGACGAGCACGTTGGGTGCACTCACGCAAAGTTCAATTTTGCGCGCGTATTGCAAATCTGAACCAGAAAACAGCCGAGAAATAAGAGTCCGGCTAAGTAATTTAAAAACAAAGCTTTGGCAGAAAGCATATGTCTCGGGTAAGTAATAATATAGGCGAACCTTTTGGGTTTTAACGCAAAGCTTTTGACAATTGAACAGAAAAAGTAAAAACTTAAAGTCAACGTACTGTTTTCGTACTTGTTGATGTTTTGAATACTGTACCGCTCTTTCGAGTAGGCGAGCTAAACGTGTTTTAAGGTGATACTAGTTTAATGTTTGCCAGTATGGTTATGTTAAAATAGTATATATTTTACTGTTAAATTAGATCAGCTTTCAAGCATCTGTCATGTTTGTGTTATTTGACGTGAAGTCACTAGCGCATGCATCTATAGTGATTTCCCCACAGAATCCAGTTCTGTCTTTTATAATTGTCTTATTAAAACCACAGCTCTATGGAGAGTAATTTTATTATATCTGATACTAGACAAACACGACTTTAATTTTAATCGTTAGTACTTGGAATGTTTTCAGTTTTCACAGGTCTGGTGTAAATCCGAGTGGGAAACCAAGTTGGTACATAGCGCTGGTGCACTTCATAACTACAGTGCTGTGTTTTTTAGGAGCACTGGGTGTTAAATGACGAAACGGGAGGCCTTTTTACAAGCTGTCAGAAAATAATACGTGGGCAAGTTTTTGGACTATATAAATCGCAGTGTAAGTGCTTGTATTGTTTTTTAAGACAGTGTGCTTGATTAACAAAGTTTGTTTTTTTTTTCTGAAATTGTCTGGTTTCTTATTTTAGTAACGGTTATATAACTCACATTGAAAATGTACATACACCTTTCACTAAGAAAAGTTCAGTTTAAATAGTAAAATGCTGCAAGATTCCAGTCATGTTATAGTCTGTTTATTAAAGCTGTTTTATATATAATTGACAGAGATGCCAGCCAGTCACTCAGTCCAGTATACAGTCTGTCCAGAAATATTTCTGGTCAAAGTTATCATAAGGTCCAGTGCTATAAAGATGTGATATCTACAAAAGGGGTGAAGTTATATACAAAATGTTATACTGTAGAAAAAGTCAAACAAGACAATTGGTTTGTTTATTGGGTTAGGAACTGATAGCAACATGAGGGCTGACCCGTTCTTTATATGTAACGTATCCCCTTTTGTAGATATCTCATTTTTAGTGGCTGGACCCTTTAGGCTAACTGTTCTTGTACATGACAAATGTTTTAAGACAGATATCACTTTTCTTCTTTATATAGTATAATGCATTCAAATACAAATACATTCAAATAAACACCACTGGGATTCAGTCTCATGTATCCAAATGAGACATGACCACAGTGCTCTAGTTTAGATACCTTTTTTTCTTTGGATCATAGAAGGACCGTTCAGACCCATTTGATTTGGATGAGCTGCTTCAAGAGTTTCCCAAAAAACAGAAGGAGGAATTATGGGAGAATCTAGGGAAGGTCTTGACACATGTTTTACTGGAGTTTCCTATGGTTAAGTGGAACTGTGAGATTGATGAAGACAGTGCTGATGAAGTGGAAGTGGAAGTGGAAGGCTCAGACGACTTTGTAAAGTTGTGTGCTTACTGTAATTCATGTCTAACTGTACATAGCCTTAAAAAGAAAAAGAAAAGTATTAACATCCACGTGTTTGTCTGTTTAATATGTTTATGTATTCCCCCCTCTAGAAACACTATGTCAGTGATTGAAGGTGTGATTATGGTAGCTTGTGCTTCTGTTCGTGTAGTTGATGAGGATGTGACCTATTGGGCCCTGCTAGAATGTGCCATTATATTAAATGGTGAGTGTATTTTATTTTTTTATTTATTTACAAACTAACAGTTCATCATTTCAGAGTTGTTTGTACTTTACAAAACAAAGCCAAGATGCATGAGCTGTGGTCTTTTGTTGTCAGGTGACTTCCAGTACTGCTGACCAAGATTCCTAATAGTTATGGCATGCTGTACATTTGTGATACCTTTATAGCTTCACAGTTAATGCGCTCGGAGCCCTCAAACAAAAAGCATATAGTTTTCTATTCAAATGTTTCACTAACATTATCAGTTAATACACAAATTTAGAGTAACAGATTATTATTATGAAGTACAGATGCAGTTAGGTATACATGAAATTCAAAATGTTTGAAGTTTGGTGAGATATTCTGTTATAATCGGTGAGCAATTTTTGGAATTCAACTCATTAATACCAGCAGCAGTGCTCAACCCCAGAGCGAGCTGTCAGACTGAAAGGAATTCCACAGCGAGCAACACAGAACTGTAGCACTCAGGCAGGAAAAAAATGTTCCCCAGAGAGATTAGAAACAATACTGCTTGGGGTCGTGGGCATTAAATTCTCATTTCGCACACTACCTCATGCATTAGTCTCTCTCTATTAGACATTCATTGTACATACATAAGCAGAAATATAGTACATACATACATACATACATACATACCGGTATTCACGCACCACTGTATGTTAATTTTTTTAAACTTATTTGCAGAATTGACCGTATCTTTACATTAGCTTTTTATACAACAGTCCTGAATTCCTTACCAGCATTGCCTTTTCTTTTCAGATATTTTAGATGCTTTGCCTAAATCTCAGTTGTTTTTGCAAATTTCAGTCTAGCGACTGTGTGAGTCTTTGTGGGAAAAGGGACTAGAAGGAAAAGAAGAACTTGGAAAAACTGCATTTCTTATTCTTTTGGAAAAAAGTCTTACTTAAGAATTCGGTACAGTACAGTCTTGATTTAAAGATTTTATCACAGGGTTCCTTTATCAGTCTAGTTTTGGCAATCCCAATCGTTATGGTATTTTATCGCACAAAGAAGTCAGACACGTGTTACGTTATCATATTTTTGTGTTATGTACATTTCATTCCTGAATTTTTTGTCGAAATTCAGTTATATAATTAAAAATAGAGCTTGACTCTTAGGTTTTCATAACAGGACAAACATTTTCTTTTACATATTTCTACAGCACCTCAGACTGGGATCCAGGAGTACCGTGAGGTTTCATCGTTATTTCCGATGGCATCTTAACAGACGGCGCTAAATGACCTGTTTTAAATAAAATGCATACCATTGCATTCCTTTAAAAAAAAAAAAAAAAGTTTTGATTTGCCAGTGTATCTTGTACTACTCTTGCAAATACATTTCTCCAGGGCAAGGTACAGTAAAATAAATAAATAAGTAAACAACAACAACATTGAATATGCCTGAAAGCAACATGTGGCAATTATTTGTTCTTGTACTACCCAGTAAAAACCATTGGGTGGAGCTCACGCTTTAGTGTAACAATAACAAAAGCTGTGGTCAGAATTCAGCCCAGTTCTTAAGTTTGTTTATAGTCGGTTTGTCTTAATAGACAATATCATTCTAATAAAAAGCTTCATGCAAGTGACAGTCTCTACTGTGTATATTCACATTAGTTATTTGAAATACAACAGCATGTCTCAAAATAGTATTTCATAACATAAAGGTGTACAGCATTGCAAGGACAAATGTCTAATTCAATATTTTAAATCAGACTGAAAAATAATTCAAGTACAAAAAATGGCAGCAGCTTACCCTAAAACCTTTATACCTTTTTCTAATGGTTGTCTTAACTGCATCATTAAAGCAGCCAGGTTGGTTCTATATTAGGAGAATATGATTACATGACTCTATGTTGTTCTGCCTGTTCTTTTGAATAGATACACTGAAAAACTTTTAAACTAACAGTGCAAGTGTTAGGAACCCCTTAGGAACTGTTTATATGAACATGCTATATGTGAACGTTCTTCTTAAGTTAAAACAACTTCTGATTGATGAATATTTGAGCAACTGTTTAATTTATTAACTTTTTTCTTTTTCTTTTATGAAAACATGCATAATCCATGTGATTTTACTTCAGGGATGGAAATAAGACTCATTGCATAGCAGTTTCACCCACTGGTTAGCCACTGTGTATAGGTAACAAGCTCTGATGTGTCTTAATCTCCTAGTGAAACCAGGAGTGGATCACACTGCTGTGCAATGGGAGACTTATTTTTATCCTTGTACTTTGTCTTTTAAGGCTGCAGACATACGTCGACTGTGGAACCTCCACCAGGCACTGCTCAGCTTTGACTATGACTCTGAAGACAGCAGAGAAGTGAAGGACATGCTGCTACAATGCTTTCTGAGTGTGAACCATATCAAAAGGGAAGAGGCAAGTGTTCACCCAGATACACCATTCTTTATCTTGGGCACATCAATGCGCATCCTCATCATCAGTATTTTCTTGTTTTTAGGGAAGAAGGTTTCTGAGTTTCCTCTTCAGCTGGAATGTGAACTTTATAAAGATGATTCATGGAACTCTTAGAAATCAACTTCAGTTTTTTCCAAAGTAGGTATGATAAAGGTTACAGTAACCAGTAATGCAATATTTGTTCTCATTTCTGTTCTTTTATAACACTTATAAAAGCTATAGGGTAAGAAGTACATGCCATTGAAAAAGCTAAACATTCCAAGATGCTGATTCTTATGATTTTATATAAGATTTAAGTTTGTAAATCTGCCTTTGTTATTTTTATTGTAATGTAGCGATTTTACATTTATCAAAGGTCCTGTTTTTATTTCTATTTCCATACGTTTAGATCCATCATAGTTCATGTTTCAGAACATTACTCCTGAGCATGGACAAAAGCATCTGGAGTTTTTTTACAGGTAGGAGCTTCCATCTGTCCTGTCATCAATTTAAGTTGAATGTCAGATCAATGTCATGCAAGCGCTGTAACTTTAGAATTTCCATGGACAATGTAGTCGCTCTAAATTTCAGAAGAACTAAATCAGACAAACATAACTGTTTTAATACAGAGGCTCTGTTGTCTCTGTTCATTGTTGCAGTTCAGAAACAGACCTTCTTTCCTTCCTAGTGTAAGAACTGTCTTGTAACATGCTGCTTTTTCCAGTTTCATTTCAGGATAATTGCCAATGTAATAATTGTCACTTTATTGCCACGTTAGGCACAGAGCAAGATGGCTCGTTAGCAATATTGCTGGCAATTGTTCTAGCTGTGATGTGTTTTTTATGATCATTTCAAGTTGACAGTGTTTTCTGATAACATATTTGTTAATGTTCAAAGCTGTGTTAGTGACCATACACATACAGAATGCTGCCTAGTGTAAACCAGTCCTCGTTTAACATTAGTACAGTACCTGGTTAACATTGCACTTTTAACAGGTCAGATGGGATTTAGCAGGGACATTGTTTTTGTCAATTGCGAATGATGAATAGATAGCTGTAATCGTTCGCATTTTAAAATAAAAGGTAATTATTTAAATTAGAAAGCCATCTCACAAGTTCGTTATTTTGTGGCCACAGTTGCTTTGATGCTAACTGTACCTTAAGTCAAGGAGACACTAGTCTACATGTTGCTAGAAAATGTAGAATGAAACCTGTTGCTTCTACATTGTTGCTTCAGATTTCAGGGGACACTATTGTACAGTTTGTTGACCTTGTAGATAGACTGATGGACAACACACAGAGAACAATACATAGATGATATTTCCTATCAAAGTTTTAGTGTTTAGTGTTTTTTGCAATATGATAATAAACTATTATGTGTATATACTGTATAGGATCTTATTAGTAGTATCGACCATTACCCTTATCAGTTTTGCTATGAATTTGTTAATTTGGCTTGAAGGTTTTTCTGTTTTATTTGTGTAAATAAAACTAATTGTAAATAGAGAGATATTGAAATGTGATTATAATTTTTTGTATTATATTATTTTGAACAGAATTGCCATTTATGCCAGATGAGGATTTTCTTTTCCACAAATCAGATACAGGTAACTGTAACAATATTTAGAAGTTGCATCTGCTAAACTACAAACCGTGTTAAACAAAATGTAGGACTCGTGTTATCCATTACTATTAAGTTGTATCAAATGAAAGCCTTTATTTGAGACAAAAACACAACTTAGAACTTAAACGTAACACACAGTTAATATACTGTTGCAGTTTAACATGAACCCTCATGCTTCAGCGTCGGCACCAAACCAGCATTTTGTTTCTGTTTAAAATGGTTCATAATAGTAAATCGTTTTTTCAAGGAATATAATATTAGTAATTTTGTCGACTAATGCTGCTCCACTACATCTTGTGCATTACTGACAAATTGGTTATTAACTATCAGGAAAGGACTGATGAACACTTATTTAGTTGTCTATACCGCCTATAAGAAAAAAATCGAAAAACAAAAAATCACCCTGAAAAAAAAGCAATAAGGAGAGTCTCTCTCAATATTAATTTCATTTTCTCAGCCATTTTTCTTTATTTTTTTTGCCAGCAAAGAAGCTAGTCACATGACTTTTTACATCACTTTCATTGGCTGATTTAGTCTGATATTATGTTGCTTTTACAAAATCAACCCTCCTTTGATTGCTTTTTCTAGCAACATGTAGACTAGTGTCCCCTCGGGTTTAGACAAGAACGAACAACAGTTTTTAAAACTAAAATACAATTTTTGTTTTTGGACATTATCAAGACAAGACAGTGGAATTTTCTTTGGTTTTGAATTGTTTTTAACATCACCAACCTATTACCTTGGTTCTAATATATAAACGTTTTATTTTCAGGAAATTGAAAATGGCTGCATCCAAGATTTAATGCACCATGGAGTTCATCTGCACAGGAATTCCCCTGTTAATTCCAAAGTGAGGCAGGTAATATCCTTCCCTTTATTCCTGTTAAAGACCATTTTGAGCCTGTGCTGAAATTCATGTGTATTACATACTGTAGTCCCTCTCTAAACCGGACATGTCGGGAGACAGACAGTAATGTCATCAATGTCTTTGCACATTTTGAGTTACTTCCACAAAGAGAAGCATCGCCAAGGAGTAGAAGAAATGCTATACAGATTATACCAGCCTATAGTATGGCGGGGGCTGAAGGTAAAAGATTTTTATATTGACAAATCTGAAGTGCACTGAAAATTAAGTACACAGAAGATGCCCTACTTTTTCCAATGAGAAAAACAATGTCAAAAGTGTGAGGCAGCAGAGTCTAGTGCCACCATATATTTTGCTTTTATAACACACAAAATTCTGATGGTAATAGCATTTTGAAGTTTTAGAAGCATGTTTTTGTAAAACACAAATCACAGTACTTTAAGGAAGACAAAATACCTCAAACCAACACTGCATTGAGGGAAAGCCCCCATTTGAACGGTTCTGTGGTGCAGTCTGACTAAAAAAACAACAATAAAAACCATTTCATGGAACACCACATGGCCCAATCCTGTAAATATGTTACAGTTTGAATATGCTTGTCTTTGGGTGATATTTTTTATGAAGCGTACAATACAAGTACAAGAAACAGTACAATCATGAAAACAGTTTGATTTATTTTAAATAAAGCCATTAGACAGAATCATAATAGTCAAGCCATGGAGCAGTGTTTGCCCTTCCATCTTTTCGACTGAAGTGGACTGCATTACCAGCTTTTAAAAAAATAAACTAAATAATTAGGCTATACAGTATTTAATTAACTAATCCAGTGTTTCAGAAACGCTAGAAAGGTGAAAAGATTTTTTTTTTCAATTAAACATGGCTTGTTTAGCTTTTAATAAAGTCAAGGAAACCCAATCGGTACCCTTGGTTGTACAGTTTATGTTGGTTTATTAGTGTGTGTGTTCTGTGAGTCATGCATGTTGGTTTTAACAAATTGTTCTCTCTCGGAACAGTACTGTCTATCAGCTGTAGGCATTTTTTTTTATTATTTCATTTATTTTATATTCACTTGTTTTTCCATTTTTGTATTTTATTCCGATGCAACACACAGGACAGGAATTCTGAAGTCTGTGCAAATGCTGCTTTGTTGTTCACTGAAGCATTCCCTGTTCGAGAGCCGAGCTTCGATAATGAGGTCATGGACAGTGAAATCCAGAGACAGTTCGAAGTGCTTTTTGTAAGTCATCTGGTTTTCTCAAGTAGCAGCTTATTAGTGTTCAAAATAAAACATTGGGAGTGTGAGAATAGGAACATACTGTAAAGATCTCCCTATGCTGAAATAAAACTGTCTTTGTTTGTTTTTGTTTAGAGAATGTCCTGTATAATGACAATTTTGGTGCTAATGAAAATGCATTTTGGAAGGAAAAACAGGAGTCTTATAATGTATGGTAGTGCTAATTTGGGTTCTGTGAAACATAGTGTTAATTCAAGTAAAGTAAACATGCTTTTAAAAAAAATGTTGTTTTAAATGTTATTAATTTAATGAAATTGACTGAAATTGACTCCTGTGAGCCAAAGCATATATGCATTAATGTAAATGTGGGTATTTTCCAAGTTGGCAGGTAATGCATGGGAAACATACAATGACCTCCTTGTTTCAGAGTCTTCTTGAAGACCCTCAGCCTCTAGTTCGTTCGACAGGGGTACTTGGTGTATGCAGAATAGCTACCAAGTACTGGGACATAATCCCCCCCACCATCCTCACAGACTTCCTTAAAAAGCTGATTGACCTGGCTTCTGACGTAAGCTCTGCTGATGTCCGCTGTTCTGTCTTTAAGGTATATTGGAGATTTCTTGTATATCTTTATTATTAGTGTGGCCATAATTATATTATTAGTATCAGTCTGGATGAACTTTTGTTTTTAAAATTTAACCACCACAGCAATATTTTAGTGAATTTTTCTCTCATTCAGTTGTCCGATCTGATTTGGTCTTTGTGTTTGTTTTTTTTTTTTTTTTTGTGAGGCATGGTCCAGGTCTGAGTGAGTCATTTGTTTTAGCAAAAATTGGAATAGACTCTAATTCAGCAGCTATAATCACAGGCCACTTCGGTGATGGAAATAAGACTCCCATTGCAGAGCAGTTTGATGGTTTTACTGTGAGTTTAGTAAGACACACCTGAGCTTGTTACCTATACACTGTGGTAAATCAAGCTTGTATTAAAAACTGCTATGCAATAAGACATTGTATAGCTGTTAAAATAAAAATTGCCACAGTAAAGTGAATCTCTATATTTGAAGAGGCTGCATGTGTCCAACAGTTTGTTTTCATGGATGGGCCGCTTGCATTTCCCCTTGTTTTCTTAAGCATTCTGATGTCTTCAGTTGTGGCCTGTGTGACTCATATGGTTTATAGATTCTTAGCTCATAATGGCCTACTCCTATTGCTATATAAAGCTGTAACTGCCTTTCCTGCCTATTTTAAATGTTGAACCCGACTGAACCGGGGAAGATCAAACACTTTAGATATCTTTAGACTACTGAAAGCATTTATAATAAGTCCCATGTTGTTAAATGCAAAACGTGTATGCTCTGGTGGTTTAAACTGTGCTTGCTGTAAGCATGTTGCCTTCACGGTGTAAATTAGATTTTTGAAGCCCTGTCCCTTTGAAACATGGACTTCTTTTTTTACATTCAAAACCGTTACTTGTTTTTGTCCTGTTGCATTAACTTAATGTAGAGCAGGAGTGTCAAACTCCAGTCCTCGAGGGCTGCAGGGCCTTCTGGCTTTCATTCCAACTTGAGGTCTCAATTAACTTCATTGATTTATTTGTTCAATATGTTTTTTAAAGTCTTTTAAAGCTGATTAAAAATGCACTTGATTTAAGGTACACGACATTTCAAGTCTTGGAGAGAAGTGTTATGCATAGTTTTTTTTTTTTTTTTAATGTATCTCGTAAAGCGCACTTTGAAAGGCGGTAAGGCACTATATAAAATAGATAGATTAATTAAATGTGTCTAATTAATCAAATAATTAGACCAATTAAGTAAGAGCTCAGGTGGAATGAAAGCCAGAAGACACTGCGGCCCCCTCCAGGAGCTGAGTTCAACACCCCTGATTAGATTAACTCAATGTATTTTGTTACCTGGTCTTTTTTTTTTCTTTCCTTTTGAATAATTTTTTTAGTGCATGGCAATGGTCATGGAAAACAAGCTAAGCCACCCATTGCTTGAGCAGCTCTTCCCAACTCTGAAAAACAGCCTTCATGACAATTCAGAGAAGGTGGCGTGGCCTTTGTGGATCTCCTGCAGAAAATTAAAGCTGTCAGAGCGGCCAAGGTAAGATGAATAAGATCTGGATCCCATTTGTCACAAACAAAAACTAGCTGACTAACATTTCCCATGATGAAGCTGGCACATGAGACAAGAAGGAAATAAGGACTTATTAAACGGCAGCACCTGGTGTCCTCAGCAGAAGATTTGAACCCCTTTAGTTTCAATGAAGAATCTCTGTAGGGTTTCCAGGGTTGATGGTTAGGTCGGTTTTGTCCTGTTTTGTAAATTGTCATTTGTATCAGATTCTGAATGTGCTTGTCAGTGTTATGAGCTGTTGCCCTGTTTGTTCTTTTTACATTACCTGTGTGTCTGTCTGATAATCGCTGCTTATTGCAGCAGGGGAGACATGGATATTTAAGATTCTTGTAAGCAAATGTTAAAAAATGTATCCATCCCACCAGACACGAATGGGCTATAGGTGGTGTGGTTGGTTTTGCTAGAAATTGTTTGCGGTCTAAAGATTACTTGATTAGACTATAGATTTTTTTTCTTTCTTATATTTACAGTTTTGGAAAGTGTGCCCGATGGAACATCTTCTGGCCCGGCTTGAGACAGATTCCCGGCCAGTCACCAGGCGGATTGTGAACCTTCTTTCCAACTCTCTTCTTCCCGTTAACCAATCGGAAGAAGTTTGGTGTGAGCGTTCTGTTACTCTCATACAGATGAATCCCATGGCAGCAAGAGTTTTACCAATATGCCCACGAACATACTGCTCCTACAAATATAGGTGAGGGCAGAAAATCACTGCGTACATTCAGCTGAGAGGGGACGTGAAGTAAAGCACTATGACTCTATGTAGCCACACCATCACAGTCGGATGTCAAGACCCTTGCACAGGGAAGAGGCTGGATGTAGTACAAAGCGGGAAAAACTAATCTTTTGGTTCCAGCTATTTGATCTTGTAGAGCAGATATATTTTTCCTGAGAATTGGTATAGTCTCACAAATATGGTCCGACCAGACGAATAAGATATATCTGCCACACAATGAGACAAGCTTTTTACCTTCTATTTATTAAAAGTCATCTAAATGTAGTAATCGGTATTTATTGCAGCAAAGCTGATGCTCACAATTCGCCGATCCTTAAATGCTCGTATTTAGAGAACAGCCAGAGAAGACAAAGATGATGCTGAAAACAGTAACAAGGAGAATACAAGTGTTAGTTGTTTGTTACTGTAAATACAGTATAATTGTAAATCACGAAAAACTACTCGCTTCTAAATCTTTTGTAGTCATTTTTGTATTACTTTAGTATAAATACATGTTAATTTGGATTCACATGTTGTTTCTTTCTGACTTTATGTGAACGAAAAGACACACATTTGCCCGTTTTCCCATTGGAAATAGTGAGATTTTGAAATATCACTGTCCTGGTCACAAAAGCAAAGTTTGTGGGGAATAATAGCCATTTTCTAGGACTTGAAAGGACTTACCTCTTCTGAAAAACACTGTTGCGTGGACAATTGAGAAGGTGCTGCCATTCTTAATAAATCCAATGTGTGAAGATGAAGCATCAGAACAGAAGACTCTGGTTGCAAAACAGGCTGTTGAAGTATGTTTATCTTCTCCCATCCTTTGTGTGTAATTCATAGCTGTATTAGAATGTATAATGCCCATATACATTCATATACAAAAAGACTCCTCCAATATATATTTCCATGAACACAGTAACTTTGTTCTTTCTAGTGATACTTGCTCACACAGGGCTTCTGTAATTCTGCCTTTTGAACTGTTAAGAATGTAAATTGGTTGTAAAGAATAAGAAGCGATATTTGACGACTTAGTTTACTTTCTTTAACCCTTTGCAGTCCTATTTCGGACCAGGTCCGACATTGCAATTTTCCCTTTCCTATCCAATGTTGGACCTTGTCCGACATCATCAGATATACATAAAGCACAGTTCTTTAGTCACTTTTTTCTCCAGAAAAAGACGAGAAATTTCAATGGCCGAGTGAGGCTGATAGGAGCCGAATGAAACCGAAAAAAAAGCCCCATCCACTAGAGAGATAACACGGACACAACAAAGGAGGTGGCTGCTTCTGCATCCAGCGCTCAGAGAATATCACAGACACCTGCAGAGCTTTCTGAGGTGTTATAGTAATAAAATAATGACTTGGATCGCATTATTGAGGAGTTTGGTGATTTAAAATGAGTGATCAGGAGAGGATTTATCAGTATGCACGTCTATAAATAGAGATGTGAAAAATACAGCGAACAAGGGATGGGGCAAAAATAGGGGTGAGATGTGAACAATATAGCGACAAAGATGCAGTACTGAGTGTCTGTTTGCGATTCAAGTGGGTATGTGGTTGTTTTAATGGCAGGCTTGAAGATACGATTTTCTTTTCCATGCAGCACTTGAAGGACTCCAAACTTGCTTTTAATGAATGTCTGGGACTTGCTCTAAACTAGTTAAACAGTAATCTTAGTTTATTTGCATTTACATTTGTTTATAATAGTCTCAATTTTTAAATGTTGACATAACAGTAATGTATAAAATGTAACCTTTGCTAAAATATGTATATAAAAATGCATTTAAGAAGGCATATTGTGTTGTAAATGGTTTAGTAATACAACATATGACTTGTACATAATAGTACATTTTTCTTTTATAAATGTCCAGCTGATAAGGAAGAATTTGTTTGAAGATAATTATTCAAGCTCTGTACACACATACACACTGTCTTTGTTATCATCAGTCCAGTGGTTTATCATGCGTGTGTTCTACCATTCACAGAGAGGGGATACATGTGTCTGCCGTTGCTCCTCTCTGTCCTCAAGGAGATTACTGAGAACTGCCTGGCCCTGACTGTTCAAAACCAAAACGAGGACCTGCTGGTTCTCCTTAACATCGCCCAGAATGTCTTCCAAAAAATCCTTGAAACAGCTGCGCGCAGACTGAGGAAGCAGCGTGAAGAGGCCTTGCAGGTATGCCCTTTTTAAAATTAAGTATAGGAGACATTATAATTAATGTGTATTTTTTAAATTTAGTCGTCGCCAATGGATTTTTTGTAGCCAATTGTATTGATCTCAGTCCACTGCTGCAACCCCCGCATCGACTTCGCACAGCGGCGGCAGACACATGCGTCCTCGAAACTGTAGTTCCATTGCGAAGCCATCAGACCTTTTGGTGCCGAAGGACAACACATATTCAAATGGCTCCACAGCAGACCTGCAGACCCCTTGCCGGCAACAGGAGTCACTAGTACGTGGTGAACCCTCCCTACCCAGGCAGCGCTCTGCCAATTGTGCGCTGTCTGTCCCCTGGGAACTCGCAGTCGGCAAATGATCTAGTCTGAATACGAACCAGTGATCTCCAGGCTATTTGGCGCATCCTGCACACCACGTGGAACGCCTTTACCGAATCTTGCACACCACGTGGAACGCCTTTACCGAATGTGCCACTCGGGAGCCCCTAAAATGTGTATTATGTGCATCCCCTTTCCTTGGTAATGATGACAGTCTTTATCTGGTCAGGATTAGACTTTGACAGGTTGTAGGCTTTGAGCTCCTACAGTTCCGTCTGTCCTTGCAAGAAATTACGTATTCCTACGTGTTTTTAATACTACTCTTGTTTTGTTTTCTAGTTGCTCCATTCTGCTCAGGTGATGCTTGTAGATTTTATTAATGTCGTTTTCTTGTGGTACCGACGACTGTAATGTGATTTTTCTGGAATACTGTATGTATATTGTTGACGAAGTGCCTCGTTTTAGTCTTGCCTGTAGAATTAACATTGCGCCAGTGATTCTGATTTGGTTTCAGATTTTGCATGCGGAGGAGCTAACCCCCCTGAGACAGTTCAAGACCTGCCTCCACTTTCAAGCACATTACTTGCAATTATTATGAAATCTCCAAGTCTGATCAGGTAATGGAAGAGGATTTTTACATTTCTAGCAGAATATCCTCATCATCCTCATGATAAATCCTCAGTAAAACTGTCCTATTGCAGTAAATGATACAACGTTGTGCGCTGCATCCCAGTAAGGGAAGGTTGTATGAATTTTCAAACCTGCTGCTGCTGCACCTACTACTGCCACAATCTCATATTTTATGCTGACGGCTTTATTTTCAGTATAGTTGACACTGCTTGGGCTAAAACTAATGGCATCCTTCATGCTGACCTGTGATCAACATTAACCCTTTCCTGATGGCATTTTTGTCAAAGCCTTATTGTATATTTCAGAAACCTATATGGTATAGTCACTTCATTTACAGGGTTGTGTGAACATTGCATTCTAAGTGTGTTGCTGACCAGGGTAGTAACCTATTTTTTTTAGGTCATTTCTTTGCGAGTTAAATGAGTCTGATTCTGAAGCAAGGTGTTGTTGGATTGACTGCAGTCCTGTGCATCTTAACAGTGGTCAGGCAGGGTGAGTTTATGCCTTGCATCCTGCATTCTATTCATTTGTCTGGATTTATGTAAGAATAATAGATTGGAGAAATATTCCACGGATTAATATTAATCCTTTACCTTTTTCCCAATTAAGCATGAATCTTAATTTAGATTTTTCTAATCTGTCTTCATGTTGAAGGGCAATGGAGAATGAAATCTCTTTTATGGCTGGGATTTGAAGCCCATATTTGTGAACCCCATTCTTTTGAGAATGTTCCCAAGTAACTTAATCGGCATTAAATTACATTACATACATTACATGTAAATTACATTAACTGATGGCTTTAAAAGAAATGTTAATTACATTTTGCCTTTGCCCACACCAGTGCTTTGGCAGCATTAACTCTCTACCATACCATATATGGCACCCAATTGTACTAGTACTTACATCAGCTTGTACTTGCACTGAACTGCTCAATCAACTACTGCTCCTAACACCAACTACATACTGTACATTGTATTTGATTTTACTCTTATAGGCAACCATACTCACATTTTTTGTAATTTGTTCTTTTTTTAAATCATTCTCATCCATTTATCATACTGTCTTCATACTGGACTTTACTCATAAACAAATATTTACTATCGGTTTTAACTGCTTTTAGTCAAACTCGCTCTTACTTATAACTTACTGTGTTCTTTATTTTGCTCTTACTTGAATTTGATCTTATTGTACTTTCGTAACTGTTCTAATCTATTGTGATGTTTTATAATGTGATATTTTATAATGCAATACTTGATACTGTGATATTTTGTAACAATTGTAAGTCACCCTGGATAAGGGTGGCTGCTAATAAATAATTTAAATAAATAATAACAATTAACTGTTTTCTGAAAAGGACTGGTCATGACTTTTATGAAAACTGTAGAACATAATAGCAGAACCTAATACATTAAATGTTATTACATGTTTGTTTGCACAATTTTAAACAGTTTAATGCACTTTGTTGTTCTTTTCTTTAGATAAATGTAAAGGATCTGATATTAAGAGTTCTGCAGCCTCAGTTCATATCAAACTGCAAAAGTATTATGAAGTTATGGCCGAAGCAAGTGATAGTATTGAAAGGTAAAGTGTCAACTACAGGGGTACAAACAGGTATTGATTAATAAAAAATGTAAAAATGAATCCTTTAAATCCCTGCCCAGTGTGGCAAGAAACTCAATTTGGCAGTGCTATGACAAGCATTTTATTTTGTCGGAGCCCTGTATAAAATAGTTCAAATAGGTAGTCAAATCTATTGTTTTTTTGTTCTATAAAAGGGGGTTGGCCTTTTACACATTCTGAAACTCAGTAAACACTAGCAGAGATGTCAAAGATGACTCTGTCCTCTCCAGGTTGTGCTTGTGTCAAGGTTAAAAATACTTCCATTAACCTTGGAATAATTTCAGTTGTGAATATTTCCTTTAGCAGGAAAATACAATTTCAGGTAAAGTTTGGATACTTCAGGTTACAGTGGTAGCCATACACACAGTCTTTTTGCTCTCCTGTTTTTAATTGAAGGTACTTTCTTTTCTTTTCTTTACAGAGCAATATATGAATCAGCTCTTAAGATTGGAAATTACATCTTGTAGCCATGATGTGATTTGTGTGCAATGCATTTATGTTTAAGAAAATATTTTATGTATGTAATCAGAAAACAACCAAATTGATTTTACTATAAAGTAAGCATTGTTCTACGTAGTTAATATGTAATGATTAAAGGAATAATGATTAATATATATATATATAATATATATATATATATATATATATATATATATATATATATATATATATATATATATATATATATATATATATATAAAATAAAAATTGGAAAAAGTCATATTGACATACCATACCTAACCATGTAGGTTAAGCGACAACAAGAATATCTATGACTTGTGGGTGTGTTCAGTTTGTTTGTTTTTTATGCAGTACAACAAAACATGTGATTGTTACTTCTTTCCAGTATTGCTTCATCACATAGAAAAAAATCAACACTGAACTGCTTCAATGCCACTATTTATAGCAACAAAAACCAATCAAGCTGTTTTGAAGTTGATCTGAATGTACAGTTTCAAAGAAGTTTGTTGCAGTGAAGGGTATTTCTATGTTGGCCAGATTATTTTTATACTTGCATTTATTAATGTGTTGATAAAACTTTGACCTAAGCCCTTTCTCATACAGTAAATATATTACAAAAATATATCCATTGCTTTTTTTGTGTTATTTTGGTATTTTTATGAAGATGATACATTGTGACAATCCGTGCAAGTCATTGAATTTCTGGACATGAGAATAATGGTGTCAAGGAACTAGGAATTATGATAGCTTTGCGTTATTTGTGCTGAGAAGTGTTCGTACATTATAGATGTGCTTTTTAGTCAAGTGAATTGTAGTGGGCTGTGTTTGTTGTTGAAATATGACCAGTATATAGTAATTGGAAGTTTAGGATGTTGAAATATTATTGTATTTATTCTACTACATTCTGTAACTATTACAATGCTGGCCTGTGAAACAAACTATATTATGATGTACTTGGTCTAAGTGTAACATCGGTGGCAGCGTGTTGCATGACACATTAATGGGGATGCATAGAATTTGCTCTTAGAAAAAGCATTATGCTATTTTAAGAAAATGTTTCATAAAAAATAAAGAAACTGACCTGTATCCTCAAATTTGATGTGCAATTGCATTCCCTTATTGTTTAATGGTGTTTACAATCATTCTGAGTGGGATTGTGTTTCTCTAAAACTGTCTTCACATGGCGGCAGGAATACATTGGTAATGGTTGTGGTATTTCACAGTATGCCTGGAAAACCGCTTATCCAGTGGTAAAGAAACTTGTAATTAATGTCAGTGGGTGTTTGATTCTGGGGATGTATGGGTGTGTCTGTTCAGACATGTGTTCACCTGTATTCCACACATTTTTACATGTATTTTAAGAAGACGAGAAGTTATTTCACTTGCTAATGTAAATTAGTCATTTTTTAATACTAACACCTGATTTGTTGCCAAATGACATCTAGGTCATTGCCATTTCTTATTCTGTACTGTTCTGTACATGCTGTTAACATACGTCATGGACATTCACTTTTTTGTAATACTCATGGTTTGGATTTTAAATATACATCGCCTGGTACGGCTGTACGTTACCAACCTACTTGCTTGGAGCTTGTTAATCTTTATCAGCCTGCTGTGTTCAAACTGCCACCTGACTTCACTGGAATGAGAAAGAGTGTTCAGTCCTCTCACTAAGGATTCTACAGACAAGCTCAAAAACAGGTAAAGACAAAAAAATAATAACCATATTGGAGCAGCAGAACCTAGAAGCACCCAGTGTTTGCAGATACCATACAACTGTAGTAGAAAAATAAAAAATAAGCAATTAAAATGTAATTTGAATGTACAAGGGCTTTGTTTCTGCTCTGCTGCAATACAAATATATTAAACATGTATACGGAATTCTGGCTTTGCATACAAATTGTGCCTAAGTCCTTCAGTTCGGTTTGGGAATTGACAAGAAAAAAAAAAATGTGGTAACCTGCGAAACAGTTTAATTGTTAGTCTATGGGGTGGTGACTGCAGATTACAAAGACAAAATAGAGCTTGATTATCTGAAGAAATGCCAGGTCCTTTTAAGTGAAAGCTTATTAATTGCTCTCTTGATTATCTAAAACTCCAATACAGTAATCTGAGTTTCCACTTTAAAGCAAGTGTGCTGTGCTTTTGTATTTGTTGTTACAGCGCTGTATGTTTTATTCATCTTATTATTTTACACTAGACTTGCTAACCGTAAAGCCTCCAGTGCTATTTTGGGATTTTTTATGATTGTAGGATTAAAAAGCAATTGAGCCCTGAAACATTTGCGGACAACGCTGCGAACAAACCATTTTTATGGGTAATAGGGTCGGCACACTCAAAGCAAGTGCTGTCTAGAGTTTCTGACAGCCAATATCAAAGGTTCAATGATGCTGTGAAAAATGAAAATAGATGATGCGCAGAACTACTGTAGTGCATGTAATTTATCGAAGCAGCTGGCATATTTTTTGCAAAACAGTATATTAAATTAAATGTTACATTACCACAAAAAGCATTGGCAAAAGCTGTCATCAGCATAAAAATTAGTTTGACCAAGCCATTAGTGACACACACCCTTGTGGACACTAGGTCTCATTGTTTGCCTCAAGCAAAGTTTGCCTATGGCAGAGTTACATTAATTCATATCATGAAAATATTCAGACTTTGTTTTTCATATATTACTGACACCCATTCTTTACTTGGATTTTGTAATTGCATCGTTATTTTACAGCTGCAGTTTTTGGATAACTGAATAATGCCGCTGGTTCAGCTAAACTGTGCATATGAATAACTCATCAGATTAAACACATGTATTTCCCATTTGTCATTAAAATAACAAACATGCTGTACACACAGTTTGCTATTTTAGCATCCAGATGTTTGGAATCATCATCCTAATATACACAGCAGGTTAGTAAAAGGGTGGACAGTAAATAATAAAACGCCACATCCCTGTTCAGCTGTTCCTTAATATAAAATGTGCTGTTTTATGCCCCAGTTCGGTATTCCAGAGCACTAAATATTCTCCAGTATTGTGATTGGACTTGTGCAGGAATCAGGTATCTATGGAAGGCCATCCTGGTCAAAAAACATGTTTCAAATATTTAGTATGCATTCTAATTTGACTTTAGTACGTGTTGTAATTCTAATTATTACACACATTAGTTTGGCCAATGAGATCACTGAAAATTAAATGAGAACCAATGAAATTAAACAAAATAGTTTGTGTAATGAATTATCCAATTAAAACTTGCCTTACATCTGCTATTCCCGCCCACTTCGTGGGTAAAGTCTAATGAAAGATGGTGTGGCAGAGCACAGTTCCGCCCTTTAGAAATTGGCAGGGATGGGGTTAAATTCCCCTACCTGCCTTGGTTCATTGTGTTCAGGTGGCTGGGGTTGATTAGATGGTTAGTTTAATTAATGATCAATCAGCGCCCAGCCACCTGACATAAAAGGAGGCCTCTGCTTCTCATTTGAGAGGAGGGAGCTGAGAAAGCAGGTTGGTGGTTGAGTAGCTGTTATTTTGCCCTTGTGCACTTTATTTTTGTGTTTATAATAAAATTGTTACTTTTTTGAACTGCAGACTGTCTCTGGGCCTCTATCCACTCACCAGCCTGCCACACTTGGTGTTAGCATTGGGATAGCGCCACCTAGATGCTCAGAGCAGTTTTTTTTTTTTGTTTGTTTGTTTTGTGGAATTTTTGGGATATTTAAAAAAAAAAAAAAAAAAAAAACATGGGAAAGAAGAGCAGACAGTGGCAAAGGCAGGACAAGCAGCAGCTGAAGAAATGTAAGCTGTTGCAGCCATCGCTGGAGGACCCGGCCAGCCTCTTCTGCTGGTGTTCCTGGTGCGGGAAGGAGGACCATTGTTGGCGGTCCTGCCCAGATGTGCCACCGGCAAACTGGTGTGGCCGGTGTGAGGAGGACGGCCACAACTGGGCAGGATGCCCCTACAACTAGGCCTAGGAAGAGGTGCAGTATTCACCCCGGGCATCAGGGGCCACCCCACTACCTCCAGCACCACCGTCCCAGGAGATCTGAGCCAGAGAGGGGTGAGCCACTTTCCCGAGAGCCCGAGAGGGGTGAGGAGCCGCCGTCGCCCCCAGAGCCCGAGAGGGGTGAGGAGCCGCCGTTGCCCCCAGAGCCCGAGAGGGAGGAGCTATGGCCCAAGGATGCCTGCCTTGCACCGCTTAGGGATGCCACGCCCGCTCCGCTCAGGGGTGACGTATTTGGATCGCCTGGGGTTGCCTGCTGCTCCGCATTGCCTGGGGCTGCTGATGTCTACTTTTTGTTTTTTAGGCCTCCCGAGGGTCCGCTGCTGCCGTCGCCTCCCAAGGGTCTGTTGCCGCCTTCTCCACTAGAAAAGGCCGGGGGGGGGGAGTTGGCCGATTGCGGCCGGTGTACGTTGTACATGGGGGGAGGTGTGTGGCAGAGCACAGCTCTGCCCTTTTAGAAATTGGCAGGGATGGGGTTAAATTCCCCTACCTGCCTGGGTTCATTGTGTTCAGGTGGCTGGGGTTGATTAGATGATTAGTTTAATTAATGATCAATCAGCTCCCAGCCACCAGACATAAAAGGAGGCCTCTGCTTCTCATTTGAGAGGAGGGAGCTGAGGAAGCAGGTTGGTGTTTGTGGTTGTTTTGTGATTTTTTGGATTTTGATAAATCCAGTGAAGGCATTACCCAGCCTGGAAACTTTATTTTTGTGAGTTTTGGTTTTGCTTTATTTGTGTTTGAGTATCTGTTATTTTGCCCTTGTGCACTTTATTTTTGTGTTTATTTATAATAAAATTGTTATTTTTTTGAACTGCAGACTGCCTCTGGGCCTCTATCCACTCACCCGTCTGCCACAGATGGATAGACCCAGGTTCTCCGAGAGGTCGCTGGCGTATATGCGCTGCTGTAGTGGTGGAGGGGGCTAGAGCAACCCCCCCAACTGTAGCCTCCCCCCTCCAGCCACATGGAGAATGCCCCTGCCCATTTCCAACTTCACCCCTCAGGCAAGATAGGACCTCAGCTCCCAAAATACAGTCCATATTGATCCCTGCCACCCATACTTCATGGCAGATGGTGCAACCACCCAATCGCAGCTGTAGGTCTCCTTTCTCCTGGGCTCTCCCGTGACGGTGCGGATCCGGTCCATGGTGCGTTGGAACCGCAGCAATGCCCTAGGTCCCAGGTAGTTCTTTAGGCTGGGGATATTAGTTTCGTTCACACCACCCACGGGGGCCTTGGTGGTTGTAGGCTTCCCCGGGGTGGTTCCATTCAGTGGGGCCGAAACAAATAGGGCGACGGGTCCCTGCCCCGCACGACCGTCCTCTAATTTTCTGACTCCCGTGAAGACCAGACGCGGAAGGAGGCAAGCTGGGGACAGTGATATGTGGGAGTCCGCTGGGTTGAGTGCTCTTCTGGTAGGTGCTCTTCCTCCCCCATGGCTGCATGAACAAACCTGGTGGTTTGCTTTATCACCCAAAAACCTTCTTGCTCCATTGCCAGCACCAAAGCCTCTTGCATTGTCTCAGGGTGGGCCAGGCGCACCTGGGCATGCAGCTCCCCAGATCCCAGGGCCTCGATGAACTGGTCCCTGGCAAGTTCTTCTTGAACTTCTAGTGGCATGTGGGAGTAAGCCTTCCTTTCCAGTCTGTTTGTTGCAGCCGCTAGCTCCCTAAAGGTCTCGCCAGGCTTCCGCATCCTAGTACTGAGTTCGTTCCACACCAGCCCGGGCAGTTGACTGCTGCCAAAACGTCTGTAGTGCTCGGGTGAGAGTGGTGTAGTCCAGTCTCTGCTCGGGAGCGAGTGTCAGGAGGCAGGGCAGTGTGTCACCGGTGATTTATCATGCTCAGTCCACTCTCCGAGCTGTGCGATGAGCTCCAACTGTGCTTGGAAAGCATCCCAATCGCCTTTTCCACTGTACTTACTTTGGGGGCTTTTGAGCGGCTCCTCTTTCCAACTCCCCAAACTGGCCAGCATATCAGAAACCATCCTGCGGTACAACTGAAGCTCCTACCGATCTGCCACCGGGCAGAGAGGACCTTGGCTTCCTCCAGCTTCACCGAACGATTCTCCATCAATGGAAGTGTCTTCCCGCATGGCAGTCTTCCCACAGCATTGCCCAACTATTTTGCAGGATCCTCCACTGCCAACTTCCACATCTTCCTAGCATCTTCTTCCATCTTTTGCAAGGCATCGTCTGGCAACCCAGCAAGGCCCCATGCAGCAGCAATCATCTTTGGGGTTATCATGGTGATGTGACAAAGCCCACTACTCTGTCACCAATGTAGCCTGTTTGAAGAATGAACACACAAGAACCCAGACGCTGCATTTTAGGCACCAAGGTTTCTATATTAGGCTGCAAAAACAACCATCTTGCATTACAATATTAAAATGTACACAATCAGTCTTTTGTGACTCTATGAAATGTAACTGTTATAGTGTTGTATGTGCAGTATACGATGGGCTTATTTTTGGGGGTATAGCTCCAAGCATGTTCTAATGCAGTTAACTGAAGCTGTTAAGAGGCAATTAACTAATTTAGGACCTAGTTGGAATAAAGACCAGGACTGGAAGTGATCTCGAGGGTAAGAGTTGATATTATAGACCATGGATGATCAGCATGGTTGCCTGCAATAAATACACCACACACTAGATGGCACTATAAAAAAATAAATTAAAAAAAAGCCAGAAAACACTGATAAACAACCAGAATGCATTATAACAGTATGTTTTACCACCTGTAGACTCCCTTAAAAGCCAGCTTCCCATTAAAAATAATTTTATATAGTTGTTATATTTTATACAGAAATATATTGTTTTACTACATGTGTATTTTTTATTTTTTGTTTTTTACAGTGCTATCTAGTGCGTAGTGTTGTTTATTGTTTAGTGATCCGAGTCATCCTTTTAAGCTTGACCAAAATAAGGTTGCCAAAAAATGTAAACGTACTGTATTGCAGTTATTGTGCTTTTAAAAATGAAACATCGCAACACGACCACAATGTCAACACGTGTCCATTAAATGCGATGGCTGTTGCGTAGTGTCTCATTTAATTATGGAAGCCTCAGTGGTGTATTGTCTAGTTCGGTACATAGAAGGAGGCAGACGTTGTAAAATGATTGTAAAGCTTCCCGTGTGTGATTTTTGACTCTATATAAACCCATGCAAATAATAACTTGATTCTGTCAAATGTTAATGTTCAAAAGGTGGTACTGTTGTTTGTGGGATTCAGTAAGCGTTTTGCAAGTTTATACTGGTAGCGCTGCTTTAAATCAGTGGTTTTGTGTGTACAGTATTGAAGCGACTGTATTTTAGTTTGACGTCACGGGATCGGGGCGGGGTCTGGCCGCGGTTGCTGTTCTCAGTGCTGATTCTAGTCGGCTCGGTTAGGTTGACTGCGGGAGTTGAAGCAGAGGCTGACCAGAGAACTCGTTCAACCACCTTCACCCCGTTCATTCTCCCTGCTAAATAAAATAAAATAAAAACACCACAATGGATTGTTAGCGAAAGTGTGCAATGGATCATCAAGAATAATGGATTCGCTTGCCTGCATTATCCTGTTCCTTTCGGCTTTTCATACCCATTCTTCCGCCACTACCGACAGCAAATTCGGTAAGTTGATTCATTTTCTCAAGTAGTCTTAATGTTTACATAGGCAGTGTATAATATACACTGTCTAACGTTGCAGGGTGCATATTGGAATACTTGTTTCATTTTGAAACAGTGTCAGTATTGCATCAGATGCTGTGAGCGTTATTAGTGTAGCTTCCATACAGCACATGTATATGCAGTATCACTATAGGACAACACAGACATTTGAGATGCTGTAAATATGAAATATATAATACCTCCTACCACCAAATCGTATACATGTGAGTCACTGTATATTTGGTACGTCTTGGTTTTATCCGATATCGAAAAGAATAAAATAAAAAAAAAACAAAACATAACGAGATGTTTTGCAGTTTAACGTTGCTTATATAATATATATATATATATATATATATATTATATATATATATATTATTTATTTTTATTTTTACTAAAACACATAATGAATTGGAATGTGACAATATGCAGCGTCATTAAGAATGCCATTTTACATTAAAAACGCGGAATACATTTTGCATGTGCGCATATGTTGGTTAGATGTATTGAGTCTAAATAGTGATTCGTTTAGTCCGGTTTGCAGCGCATGCATTGTGCAAAACATTAAATACTAAACAAACAAACACTGCACGGTGTGACATACATTACAGTAGCTTACGCTTCATCGTGTGTCAGTTTAAGGTGGGACAGGTGCATAAATAAACACAAAGAGAACATGGATAGTAGTCCCAGTGCTGGGTATTATTAAAATTCACGATACAATGCTGTAGTACGTGTGCAGGTATATTTTTAATGAGGTGGATTATTGCAATCTGCAATGCGTTCCTATAAAAGGGATGCTTCAGATAACACTGTAGATAAAAAAAAAAAAATGGTTTCTATAATAGTTAAGGCACTGATGTGTAAACATTGTGATTAAAGAAAGGAAACATCTATTTGACTGATTTTCTGTCTCTAATAAGGCTGTTTTCTTCTGTCATGGTAAGCTAGAAGATCACATACTGTAGTCTTGTAGGCTATATGACTCAATCTGCACTGAAAGGAAATACAGAATTTTTTTTTTAATGTAATATTTGTCTTTTGTTGCGCTGGATAATATGGATGCAGGAGACGCATTGCAAGTTGCAAATTCATTTAATGCAAATGTTATCTGTCAGGACCTTTCCATTTTAATTGGGTGGGTAAGGACCTGCAAAGCTAGCAATAGGGGCCTCTCATGCCCTATATACACAATAAGGTCCTCTCATGCCCTATATACAGTGCTCACATGGCTGGTTTTAGTGCCCAGCTGCTCATGTGTGAGTTATTTCAGGTTGTCCTGGAAGCTGTTTAGAGACAGTAACAGTTTGATGCTTAATATAGATATAT